>NW_027490443.1:0-273205 GCF_050948175.1 Xylocopa sonorina
CTTGCAAGGAAATAGCGTTTGCGAATGTCTACCTATCATAGCAATAGTGTTCTAATGCTTCTTAAAACGCGATATCGCATCTCATCTCTATGTTTCATGGTAAGATATAATATGATTTGCGAAGTGTTATGTATTCCTCGTCTACACTTCAAATGAATGTAAATGCGAAACTTCCTTGCAAGGAAATAGCGTTTGCAGATGTCTACGTATCGTAGCAATAGAGTTCAAATGCTTCTTAAAACGCGATATCGCATCTCATTTCTATGTTTCATGGTAAGATATAATATGATTTGCGAAGTGTTATGTATTCCTCGTCTACACTTCAAATGAATGTAAATGCGACACTTCCTTGCAAGGAAATAGCGTTTGCGAATGTCTACCTATCATAGCAATAGTGTTCTAATGCTTCTTAAAACGCGATATCGCATCTCATCTCTATGTTTCATGGTAAGATATAATATGATTTGCGAAGTGTTATGTATTCCTCGTCTACACTTCAAATGAATGTAAATGCGACACTTCTTTGCAAGGAAATAGCGTTTGCAAATGTCTACCTATCGTAGCAATAGTGTTCTAATGCTTCTTAAAACGCGATATCGCATCTCATTTCTATGTTTCATGGTAAGATGTAATATGATTTGCGGAGTATTATGTATTCCTCGTCTACACTTCAAATGAATGTAAATGCGACACTTCCTTGCAAGGAAACAGCGTTTGCAAATGTCTACCTATCGTAGCAGTAGTGTTCTAATGCTCCTTAGAACGCGATGTCGCATCTCATTTCTATGTTTCATGGTAAGATATAATATGATTTGCGAAGTGTTAGGTATTCCTCGTCTACACTTCAAATGAATGTAAATGCGACACATCCTTGCAAGGAAATAGCGTTTGCAGATGTCTACGTGTCGTAGCAATAGAGTTCTTATGATTCTTAAAACGCGATATCGCATGTCATTTCTATGTTTCATGGTAAGGTATAATATGATTTGCGAAGTGTTATGTATTCCTCGTCTGCACTTCAAATGAATGTAAGTGCGACACTTCCTTGTAAGGAAGTAGCGTTTGCAGATGTCAACCTATCGTAGCAATAGAGTTCTAATGCTTCTTAAAACGCGATATCTCATCACATTTCTATGTTTCATGGTAAGATATAATATGATTTGCGAAGTGTCATGTATTCCTCGTCTACACTTCAAATGAATGTGAATGCGACACTTCCTTGCAGGGAAATAGCGTTTGCGAATGTCTACCTATCGTAGCAGTAGTGTTCTAATGCTCCTTAGAACGCGATGTCGCATCTCATTTCTATGTTTCATGGTAAGATATAATATGATTTGCGAAGTGTTAGGTATTCCTCGTCTACACTTCAAATGAATGTAAATGCGACACATCCTTGCAAGGAAATAGCGTTTGCAGATGTCTACGTGTCGTAGCAATAGAGTTCTTATGATTCTTAAAACGCGGTATCGCATCTCATTTCTATGTTTCATGGTAAGATATATTATGATTTGCGAAGTGTTATGTATTCCTCGTCTACACTTCAAATGAATGTAAATGCGACACTTACTTGCAAGGAAATAGCGTTTGCAGATGTCTGCGTATCGTAGCGATAGAGTTCTTATGATTCTTAAAACGCGATATCGCATCTCATTTCTATGTTTCATGGTAAGATATAATATGATCTACGAAGTGTTATGTATTCCTCTTCTACACTTCAAATGAATGTAAATGCGACACTTCCTTGCAAGGAAATAGCGTTTGCAGATGTCTACGTATCGTAGCAATAGATTTCTTATGATTCTTAAAACGCGATATCGCATCTCATTTCTATGTTTCATGGTAAGATATAATATTCATTGAGAAGTGTTATGCATACCTCGTCTACACTTCAAATCAATGTAAATGCGACACTTCCTTGCAAGGAAATAGCGTTTGCAGATGTCTACGTATCGTAGCAATAGAGTTCAAATGCTCCTTAAAACGCGATATCGCATCTCATTTCTATGTTTCATGGTAAGATATAATATGATTTGCGAAGTGTTATGTATTCCTCGTCTACACTTCAAGTGAATGTAAATGCGACACTTCCTTGCAAGGAAATAGCGTTTGCGAATGTCTACCTATCATAGCAATAGTGTTCTAATGCTTCTTAAAACGCGATATCGCATCTCATCTCTATGTTTCATGGTAAGATATAATATGATTTGCGAAGTGTTATGTATTCCTCGTCTACACTTCAAATGAATGTAAATGCGAAACTTCCTTGCAAGGAAATAGCGTTTGCAGATGTCTACGTATCGAAGCAATAGAGTTCAAATGCTTCTTAAAACGCGATATCGCATCTCATTTCTATGTTTCATGGTAAGATATAATATGATTTGCGAAGTGTTATGTATTCCTCGTCTACACTTCAAATGAATGTAAATGCGACACTTCCTTGCAAGGAAATAGCGTTTGCGAATGTCTACCTATCATAGCAATAGTGTTCTAATGCTTCTTAAAACGCGATATCGCATCTCATCTCTATGTTTCATGGTAAGATATAATATGATTTGCGAAGTGTTATGTATTCCTCGTCTACACTTCAAATGAATGTAAATGCGACACTTCCTTGCAAGGAAATAGCGTTTGCAGATGTCTACGTATCGTAGCAATAGAGTTCAAATGCTTCTTAAAACGCGATATCGCATCTCATTTCTATGTTTCATGGTAAGATATAATATGATTTGCGAAGTGTTATATATTCCTCGTCTACACTTCAAATGAATGTAAATGCGACACTTCCTTGCAAGGAAATAGCGTTTGCGAATGTCTACCTATCATAGCAATAGTGTTCTAATGCTTCTTAAAACGCGATATCGCATCTCATCTCTATGTTTCATGGTAAGATATAATATGATTTGCGAAGTGTTATGTATTCCTCGTCTACACTTCAAATGAATGTAAATGCGACACTTCTTTGCAAGGAAATAGCGTTTGCAAATGTCTACCTATCGTAGCAATAGTGTTCTAATGCTTCTTAAACGCGATATCGCATCTCAGTTCTATGTTTCATGGTAAGATATAGTATGATTTGCGAAGTGTTATGTTTTCCACGTCTACACTTCAAATGAATGTAAATGCGACACTTCCTTGTAAGGAAATGGCGTTTGCAGATGTCTACCTATCGTAGCAATAGAGTTCTAATGCTTCTTAAAACGCGATATCGCATCTCATTTCTATGTTCCATGGTAAGATATAATATGATTTGCGAAGTGTCATGTATTCCTCGTCTACACTTCAAATGCATGTAAATGCTAAACTTCCATGCAAGGAAATAGCGTTTGCAGATGTTTACGTATCGTAGCAATGGAGTTCTTATGATTCTTAAAACGCGATATCGCATCTCATTTCTATGTTCCATGGTAAGATATAATATGATTTGCGAAGTGTTATGTATTCCTCGTCTACACTTCAAATGAATGTAAATGCGACACTTCTTTGCAAGGAAATAGCGTTTGCAAATGTCTACCTATCGTAGCAATAGTGTTCTAATGCTTCTTAAAACGCGATATCGCATCTCGTTTCTATGTTTCATGGTAAGTTATAATATGATTTGCGAAGTGTCATGTATTCCTCGTCTACACTTCAAATAAATGTAAATGCGACACTTCCATGCAAGGAAATAGCGTTTGCAGATGTCTACGTATCGTAGCAATAGAGTTCTTATGATTCTTAAAACGCGATATCGCATCTCATTTCTATGTTTCATGTTATGATATAATATGATTTGCGAACTGTCATGTATTCCTCGCCTACACTTCAAATGAATGTAAATGCGACACTTCCTTGCAAGGAAATAGCGTTTGCAAACGTCTACCTACCGTAGCAATAGAGTTCTAATGCTTCTTAAAACGCGATATCGCATCTCATTTCTATGTTTCATGGTAAGATATAATATGATTTGCGAAGTGTTATGTATTCCTCGTCTACACTACAAATGAATGTGAATGCGACACTTCCTCGCTAGGAAATAGCGTTTGCAGATGTCTACCTATCGTAGCAATAGAGTTTTTATGATTCTTGAAACGCGATATCGCATCTCATTTCTATGTTTCATGGTAAGATATAATATGATTTGCGAAGTGTCATGTATTCCTCGTCTACAATTCAAATGAATGTAAATGCGACACTACCTTGCTAGGAAATAGCGTCTGCAGATGTCTAGGTATCGCAGCAATAGAGTTCTAATGCTTCTTAAAACGCGATATCGCATCTCATTTCTATGTTTCATGGTAAGATATAATATGATTTGCGAAGTGTTATGTATTCCTCGTCTACACTTCAAATGAATGTGAATGCGACACTTCCTCGCTAGGAAATAGCGTTTGCAGTTGTCTACGTATCGTAGCAATAGATTTCCAATGCTTCTTAAAACGCGATATCGCATCTCACTTCTATGTTTCATGGTAAGATATAATATGATTTGCGAAGTGTCATGTATTTCTCGTCTACACTTCAAATGAATGTAAATGCCACACTTCCCTGATAGGAAATAGCGTCTGCAGATGTCCAGGTATCGTAGCAATAGAGGTCTTATGATTCTTAAAACGCGATATCGCATCTCATTTCTATGTTTCATGGTAAGATACAAAATGATTTCCGAAGTGTTATGTATTCCTCGTCTACACTTCAAATGAATGTAAATGCGACACTTCCTTGCAAGGAAGTAGCGTTTGTAAACGTCTACCTATCGTAGCAATAGAGTTCTAATGCTTCTTAAAACGCGATATCGCATCTCATTTCTATATTTCATGGTAAGATATAATTTGATTTGCGAAGTGTCATGTATTCCTCGTCTACACTTCAAATGAATGTAAATGCGACACTTCCTTGCAAGGAAATAGCATTTGCAGATGTCTATGTATCGTAGCAATAGATTTCTAATGCTTCTTAAAACGCGATTTCGCATCTCATTTCTATGTTTCATGGTAAGATATAATATGATTTGCGAAGTGTTATGTGTTCCTCGTCTACACTTCAAATGAATGTAAATGCGACACTTCCATGCAAGGAAATAGCGTTTGTAGATGTCTACGTACCGTAGCAATAGTGTTCTTATGAATATTAAAACGCGATATCGCATCACATTTCTATGTTTCATGGTAAGGTATAATATGATTTGCGAAGTGTTATGTATTCCTCGTCTACACTTCAAATGAATGTAAATGCGACACATCCATGCAAGGAAATAGCGTTTGTAGATGTCTACGTATCGTAGCAATAGAGTTCTTATGAATATTAAAACGCGATATCGCATCACATTTCTATGTTTCATGGTAAGGTATAATATGATTTGCGAAGTGTTATGTATTCCTCGTCTACACTTCAAATGAATGTAAATGCGACACTTCCTTCCAAGGAAATAGCGTTTGCAGATGTCTACGTATCGTAGCAATAGAGTTCTTATGATTTTTAAAACGCGATATCGCATCTCATTTCTATGCTTCATGGTAAGATATAATATGATTTGCGAAGTGTCATGTATTCCTCGTCTACACTTCAAATTAATGTAAATGCGACACTTCCATGCAAGGAAATAGCGTTTATAAATGTCTACGTATCGTAGCAATAGGGTTCTTATGAATATTAAAACGCGATATCGCATCACATTTCTATGTTTCATGGTAAGGTATAATATGATTTGCGAAGTGTTATGTATTCCTCGTCTACACTTCAAATGAATGTAAATGCGACACTTCCATGCAAGGAAATAGCGTTTGTAGATGTCTACGTATCGTAGCAATAGAGTTCTTATGAATATTAAAACGCGATATCGCATCACATTTCTATGTTTCATGGTAAGGTATAATATGATTTGCGAAGTGTTATGTATTCCTCGTCTACACTTCAAATGAATGTAAATGCGACACTTCCATGCAAGGAAATAGCGTTTGTAGATGTCTACGTATCGTAGCAATAGAGTTCTTATGAATATTAAAACGCGATATCGCATCACATTTCTATGTTTCATGGTAAGGTATAATATGATTTGCGAAGTGTTATGTATTCCTCGTCTACACTTCAAATGAATGTAAATGCGACACTTCCTTGCAAGGAAATAGCGTTTGCAGATGTCTACGTATCGTAGCAATAGAGTTCTTATGATTTTTAAAACGCGATATCGCATCTCATTTCTATGCTTCATGGTAAGGTATAATATGATTTGCGAAGTGTCATGTATTCCTCGTCTACACTTCAAATAAATGTAAATGCGACACTTCCTTGCAAGGAAATAGCGTTTGCAAACGTCTACCTACCGTAGCAATAGAGTTCTAATGCTTCTTAAAACCAGATATTGCATCTCATACCTATGTTTCATGATAAGATATAATATTCATTGCGAAGTGTTATGCATTCCTCGTCTACGATTCATATGAATGTAAATGCGACACTTCCTTGCAAGGAAATAGCGTTTGCAGATGTCTACGTATCGTAGCAATAGAGTTCTTATGATTCTTAAAACGCGATATCGCATCTCATTTCTATGTTTCATGGTAAGATATAATATGATTTGCGAAGTGTTATGTATTCCTCGTCTACACTTCAAATCAATGTAAATGCGACACTTCCTTGCAAGGAAATAGCGTTTGCAGATGTCTACGTATCGTAGCAATAGTGTTCAAATGCTTCTTAAAGCGCGATATCGCATCTCATTTCTATGTTTCATGGTAAGGTATAATATGATTTGCGAAGTGTTATGTATTCCTCGTCTGCACTTCAAATGAATGTAAGTGCGACACTTCCTTGTAAGGAAGTAGCGTTTGCAGATGTCAACCTATCGTAGCAATAGAGTTCTAATGCTTCTTAAAACGCGATATCTCATCACATTTCTATGTTTCATGGTAAGATATAATATGATTTGCGAAGTGTCATGTATTCCTCGTCTACACTTCAAATGAATGTGAATGCGACACTTCCTTGCAGGGAAATAGCGTTTGCGAATGTCTACCTATCGTAGCAATAGTGTTCTAATGCTTCTTAAAACGCGGTATCGCATCTCATTTCTATGTTTCATGGTAAGATATATTATGATTTGCGAAGTGTTATGTATTCCTCGTCTACACTTCAAATGAATGTAAATGCGACACTTACTTGCAAGGAAATAGCGTTTGCAGATGTCTGCGTATCGTAGCGATAGAGTTCTTATGATTCTTAAAACGCGATATCGCATCTCATTTCTATGTTTCATGGTAAGATATAATATGATTTACGAAGTGTTATGTATTCCTCTTCTACACTTCAAATGAATGTAAATGCGACACTTCCTTGCAAGGAAATAGCGTTTGCAGATGTCTACGTATCGTAGCAATAGATTTTTTATGATTCTTAAAACGCGATATCGCATCTCATTTCTATGTTTCATGGTAAGATATAATATTCATTGAGAAGTGTTATGCATACCTCGTCTACACTTCAAATCAATGTAAATGCGACACTTCCTTGCAAGGAAATAGCGTTTGCAGATGTCTACGTATCGTAGCAATAGAGTTCAAATGCTTCTTAAAACGCGATATCGCATCTCATTTCTATGTTTCATGGTAAGATATAATATGATTTGCGAAGTGTTATGTATTCCTCGTCTACACTTCAAATGAATGTGAATGCGACACTTCCTCGCTAGGAAATAGCGTTTGCAGTTGTCTACGTATCGTAGCAATAGATTTCCAATGCTTCTTAAAACGCGATATCGCATCTCACTTCTATGTTTCATGGTAAGATATAATATGATTTGCGAAGTGTCATGTATTTCTCGTCTACACTTCAAATGAATGTAAATGCCACACTTCCCTGATAGGAAATAGCGTCTGCAGATGTCCAGGTATCGTAGCAATAGAGTTCTTATGATTCTTAAAACGCGATATCGCATCTCATTTCTATGTTTCATGGTAAGATACAAAATGATTTCCGAAGTGTTATGTATTCCTCGTCTACACTTCAAATGAATGTAAATGCGACACTTCCTTGCAAGGAAATAGCGTTTGTAAACGTCTACCTATCGTAGCAATAGAGTTCTAATGCTTCTTAAAACGCGATATCGCATCTCATTTCTATATTTCATGGTAAGATATAATTTGATTTGCGAAGTGTCATGTATTCCTCGTCTACACTTCAAATGAATGTAAATGCGACACTTCCTTGCAAGGAAATAGCATTTGCAGATGTCTATGTATCGTAGCAATAGATTTCTAATGCTTCTTAAAACGCGATTTCGCATCTCATTTCTATGTTTCATGGTAAGATATAATATGATTTGCGAAGTGTTATGTGTTCCTCGTCTACACTTCAAATGAATGTAAATGCGACACTTCCATGCAAGGAAATAGCGTTTGTAGATGTCTACGTATCGTAGCAATAGGGTTCTTATGAAAATTAAAACGCGATATCGCATCACATTTCTATGTTTCATGGTAAGGTATAATATGATTTGCGAAGTGTTATGTATTCCTCGTCTACACTTCAAATGAATGTAAATGCGACTCTTCCATGCAAGGAAATAGCGTTTGTAGATGTCTACGTATCGTAGCAATAGAGTTCTTATGAATATTAAAACGCGATATCGCATCACATTTCTATGTTTCATGGTAAGGTATAATATGATTTGCGAAGTGTTATGTATTCCTCGTCTACACTTCAAATGAATGTAAATGCGACACTTCCTTCCAAGGAAATAGCGTTTGCAGATGTCTACGTATCGTAGCAATAGAGTTCTTATGATTTTTAAAACGCGATATCGCATCTCATTTCTATGCTTCATGGTAAGATATAATATGATTTGCGAAGTGTCATGTATTCCTCGTCTACACTTCAAATGAATGTAAATGCGACACTTCCATGCAAGGAAATAGCGTTTGTAAATGTCTACGTATCGTAGCAATAGGGTTCTTATGAATATTAAAACGCGATATCGCATCACATTTCTATGTTTCATGGTAAGGTATAATATGATTTGCGAAGTGTTATGTATTCCTCGTCTACACTTCAAATGAATGTAAATGCGACACTTCCATGCAAGGAAATAGCGTTTGTAGATGTCTACGTATCGTAGCAATAGAGTTCTTATGAATATTAAAACGCGATATCGCATCACATTTCTATGTTTCATGGTAAGGTATAATATGATTTGCGAAGTGTTATGTATTCCTCGTCTACACTTCAAATGAATGTAAATGCGACACTTCCTTGCAAGGAAATAGCGTTTGCAGATGTCTACGTATCGTAGCAATAGAGTTCTTATGATTTTTAAAACGCGATATCGCATCTCATTTCTATGCTTCATGGTAAGATATAATATGATTTGCGAAGTGTCATGTATTCCTCGTCTACACTTCAAATAAATGTAAATGCGACACTTCCTTGCAAGGAAATAGCGTTTGCAAACGTCTACCTACCGTAGCAATAGAGTTCTAATGCTTCTTAAAACCAGATATTGCATCTCATACCTATGTTTCATGATAAGATATAATATTCATTGCGAAGTGTTATGCATTCCTCGTCTACGATTCATATGAATGTAAATGCGACACTTCCTTGCAAGGAAATAGCGTTTGCAGATGTCTACGTATCGTAGCAATAGAGTTCTTATGATTCTTAAAACGCGATATCGCATCTCATTTCTATGTTTCATGGTAAGATATAATATGATTTGCGAAGTGTTATGTATTCCTCGTCTACACTTCAAATCAATGTAAATGCGACACTTCCTTGCAAGGAAATAGCGTTTGCAGATGTCTACGTATCGTAGCAATAGAGTTCTAATGCTTCTTAAAACGCGATATCGCATCTCAGTTCTATGTTTCATGGTAAGATATAATATTCATTGCGAAGTGTTATGCATTCCTCGTCTACGATTGAAATGAATGTAAATGCGACACTTCCTTGCAAGGAAATAGCGTTTGCAGATGTCTACGTATCGTAGCAATAGAGTTCAAATGCTTCTTAAAACGCGATATCGCATCTCATTTCTATGTTTCATGGTAAGATATAATATGATTTGCGGAGTATTATGTATTCCTCGTCTACACTTCAAATGAATGTAAATGCGACACTTCCTTGCAAGGAAATAGCGTTTGCAAATGTCTACCTATCGTAGCAGTAGTGTTCTAATGCTCCATAGAACGCGATGTCGCATCTCATTTCTATGTTTCATGGTAAGATATAATATGATCTGCGAAGTGTTAGGTATTCCTCGTCTACACTTCAAATGAATGTAAATGCGACACATCCTTGCAAGGAAATAGCGTTTGCAGATGTCTACGTGTCGTAGCAATAGAGTTCTTATGATTCTTAAAACGCGATATCGCATGTCATTTCTATGTTTCATGGTAAGGTATAATATGATTTGCGAAGTGTTATGTATTCCTCGTCTGCACTTCAAATGAATGTAAGTGCGACACTTCCTTGTAAGGAAGTAGCGTTTGCAGATGTCAACCTATCGTAGCAATAGAGTTCTAATGCTTCTTAAAACGCGATATCTCATCACATTTCTATGTTTCATGGTAAGATATAATATGATTTGCGAAGTGTCATGTATTCCTCGTCTACACTTCAAATGAATGTGAATGCGACACTTCCTTGCAGGGAAATAGCGTTTGCGAATGTCTACCTATCGTAGCAATAGTGTTCTAATGCTTCTTAAAACGCGGTATCGCATCTCATTTCTATGTTTCATGGTAAGATATATTATGATTTGCGAAGTGTTATGTATTCCTCGTCTACACTTCAAATGAATGTAAATGCGACACTTACTTGCAAGGAAATAGCGTTTGCAGATGTCTGCGTATCGTAGCGATAGAGTTCTTATGATTCTTAAAACGCGATATCGCATCTCATTTCTATGTTTCATGGTTAGATATAATATGATTTGCGAAGTGTTATGTATTCCTCGTCTACACTTCAAATGAATGTAAATGCGACACTTCCTTGCAAGGAAATAGCGTTTGCGAATGTCTACCTATCATAGCAATAGTGTTCTAATGCTTCTTAAAACGCGATATCGCATCTCATCTCTATGTTTCATGGTAAGATATAATATGATTTGCGAAGTGTTATGTATTCCTCGTCTACACTTCAAATGAATGTAAATGCGACACTTCCCTGCAAGGAAGTAGCGTTTGCAGATGTCTACGTATCGTAGCAATAGAGTTCAAATGCTTCTTAAAACGCGATATCGCATCTCATTTCTATGTTTCATGGTAAGATATAATATGATTTGCGAAGTGTTATGTATTCCTCGTCTACACTTCAAATGAATGTAAATGCGACACTTCCCTGCAAGGAAGTAGCGTTTGCAGATGTCTACGTATCGTAGCAATAGAGTTCAAATGCTTCTTAAAACGCGATATCGCATCTCATTTCTATGTTTCATGGTAAGATATAATATGATTTGCGAAGTGTTATGTATTCCTCGTCTACACTTCAAATGAATGTAAATGCGACACTTCCTTGCAAGGAAGTAGCGTTTGCAGATGTCTACGAATCGAAGCAATGGAGTTCAAATGCTTCTTAAAACGCGATATCGCAACTCATTTCTATGTTTCATGGTAAGATATATTATGATTTGCGAAGTGTTATGTATTCCTCGTCTACACTTCAAATGAATGTAAATGCGACACTTCCTTGCAAGGAAATAGCGTTTACAGATGTCTACGTATCGTAGCAATAGAGTTCTTATGATTCTTAAAACGCGATATCACATCTCATTTCTATGTTTCATGGTAAGATATAATGTGATTAGCGAAGTGTTATGTATTCCTCGTCTACACTTCAAATGAATGTGAATGCGACACTTCCTTGCAAGGAAATAGCGTTTGCGAATGTCTACCTATCGTAGCAATAGTGTTCTAATGCTTCTTAAAACGCGATATCGCATCTCATCTCTATGTTTCATGGTAAGATATAATACGATTTGCGAAGTGTTATGTATTCCTCGTCTACACTTCAAATGAATGTAAATGCGACACTTCCTTGCAAGGAAATAGCGTTTGCAGATGTCTACGTATCGAAGCAATATGGTTCAAATGCTTCTTAAAACGCGATATCGCATCTCATTTCTATGATTCATGGTAAGATATATTATGATTTGCGAAGTGTTATGTATTCCTCGTCTACACTTCAAATGAATGTAAATGCGACACTTACTTGCAAGGAAATAGCGTTTGCAGATGTCTGCGTATCGTAGCGATAGAGTTCTCATGATTCTTAAAACGCGATATCGCATCTCATTTCTATGTTTCATGGTAAGATATAATATGATTTGCGAAGTGTCATGTATTCCTCGTCTACACTTCAAATGAATGTGAATGCGACACTTCCTTGCAGGGAAATAGCGTTTGCGAATGTCTACCTATCGTAGCAATAGTGTTCTAATGCTTCTTAAAACGCGGTATCGCATCTCATTTCTATGTTTCATGGTAAGATATATTATGATTTGCGAAGTGTTATGTATTCCTCGTCTACACTTCAAATGAATGTAAATGCGACACTTACTTGCAAGGAAATAGCGTTTGCAGATGTCTGCGTATCGTAGCGATAGAGTTCTTATGATTCTTAAAACGCGATATCGCATCTCATTTCTATGTTTCATGGTTAGATATAATATGATTTGCGAAGTGTTATGTATTCCTCGTCTACACTTCAAATGAATGTAAATGCGACACTTCCTTGCAAGGAAATAGCGTTTGCGAATGTCTACCTATCATAGCAATAGTGTTCTAATGCTTCTTAAAACGCGATATCGCATCTCATCTCTATGTTTCATGGTAAGATATAATATGATTTGCGAAGTGTTATGTATTCCTCGTCTACACTTCAAATGAATGTAAATGCGACACTTCCCTGCAAGGAAGTAGCGTTTGCAGATGTCTACGTATCGTAGCAATAGAGTTCAAATGCTTCTTAAAACGCGATATCGCATCTCATTTCTATGTTTCATGGTAAGATATAATATGATTTGCGAAGTGTTATGTATTCCTCGTCTACACTTCAAATGAATGTAAATGCGACACTTCCCTGCAAGGAAGTAGCGTTTGCAGATGTCTACGTATCGTAGCAATAGAGTTCAAATGCTTCTTAAAACGCGATATCGCATCTCATTTCTATGTTTCATGGTAAGATATAATATGATTTGCGAAGTGTTATGTATTCCTCGTCTACACTTCAAATGAATGTAAATGCGACACTTCCTTGCAAGGAAGTAGCGTTTGCAGATGTCTACGAATCGAAGCAATGGAGTTCAAATGCTTCTTAAAACGCGATATCGCAACTCATTTCTATGTTTCATGGTAAGATATATTATGATTTGCGAAGTGTTATGTATTCCTCGTCTACACTTCAAATGAATGTAAATGCGACACTTCCTTGCAAGGAAATAGCGTTTACAGATGTCTACGTATCGTAGCAATAGAGTTCTTATGATTCTTAAAACGCGATATCACATCTCATTTCTATGTTTCATGGTAAGATATAATGTGATTAGCGAAGTGTTATGTATTCCTCGTCTACACTTCAAATGAATGTGAATGCGACACTTCCTTGCAAGGAAATAGCGTTTGCGAATGTCTACCTATCGTAGCAATAGTGTTCTAATGCTTCTTAAAACGCGATATCGCATCTCATCTCTATGTTTCATGGTAAGATATAATACGATTTGCGAAGTGTTATGTATTCCTCGTCTACACTTCAAATGAATGTAAATGCGACACTTCCTTGCAAGGAAATAGCGTTTGCAGATGTCTACGTATCGAAGCAATATGGTTCAAATGCTTCTTAAAACGCGATATCGCATCTCATTTCTATGATTCATGGTAAGATACATTATGATTTGCGAAGTGTTATGTATTCCTCGTCTACACTTCAAATGAATGTAAATGCGACACTTACTTGCAAGGAAATAGCGTTTGCAGATGTCTGCGTATCGTAGCGATAGAGTTCTCATGATTCTTAAAACGCGATATCGCATCTCATTTCTATGTTTCATGGTAAGATATAATATGATTTACGAAGTGTTATGTATTCCTCTTCTACACTTCAAATGAATGTAAATGCGACACTTCCTTGCAAGGAAATAGCGTTTGCAGATGTCTACGTATCGTAGCAATAGATTTCTTATGATTCTTAAAACGCGATATCGCATCTCATTTCTATGTTTCATGGTAAGATATAATATTCATTGAGAAGTGTTATGCATACCTTGTCTACACTTCAAATCAATGTAAATGCGACACTTCCTTGCAAGGAAATAGCGTTTGCAGATGTCTACGTATCGTAGCAATAGAGTTCAAATGCTTCTTAAAACGCGATATCGCATCTCATTTCTATGTTTCATGGTAAGATATAATATGATTTGCGAAGTGTTATGTATTCCTCGTCTACACTTCAAATGAATGTAAATGCGACACTTCCCTGCAAGGAAGTAGCGTTTGCAGATGTCTACGTATCGTAGCAATAGAGTTCAAATGCTTCTTAAAACGCGATATCGCATCTCATTTCTATGTTTCATGGTAAGATATAATATGATTTGCGAAGTGTTATGTATTCCTCGTCTACACTTCAAATGAATGTAAATGCGACACTTCCTTGCAAGGAAGTAGCGTTTGCAGATGTCTACGAATCGAAGCAATGGAGTTCAAATGCTTCTTAAAACGCGATATCGCAACTCATTTCTATGTTTCATGGTAAGATATATTATGATTTGCGAAGTGTTATGTATTCCTCGTCTACACTTCAAATGAATGTAAATGCGACACTTCCTTGCAAGGAAATAGCGTTTACAGATGTCTACGTATCGTAGCAATAGAGTTCTTATGATTCTTAAAACGCGATATCACATCTCATTTCTATGTTTCATGGTAAGATATAATGTGATTAGCGAAGTGTTATGTATTCCTCGTCTACACTTCAAATGAATGTGAATGCGACACTTCCTTGCAAGGAAATAGCGTTTGCGAATGTCTACCTATCGTAGCAATAGTGTTCTAATGCTTCTTAAAACGCGATATCGCATCTCATCTCTATGTTTCATGGTAAGATATAATACGATTTGCGAAGTGTTATGTATTCCTCGTCTACACTTCAAATGAATGTAAATGCGACACTTCCTTGCAAGGAAATAGCGTTTGCAGATGTCTACGTATCGAAGCAATATGGTTCAAATGCTTCTTAAAACGCGATATCGCATCTCATTTCTATGATTCATGGTAAGATATATTATGATTTGCGAAGTGTTATGTATTTCTCGTCTACACTTCAAATGAATGTAAATGCGACACTTGCTTGCAAGGAAATAGCGTTTACAGATGTCTACGTATCGTAGCAATATAGTTCTTATGATTCTTAAAACGCGATATCACATCTCATTTCTATGTTTCATGGTAAGATATAATGTGATTTGCGAAGTGTTATGTATTCCTCGTCTACACTTCAAATGAATGTAAATGCGACACTTCCTTGCAAGGAAATAGCGTTTGCAGATGTCTACGTATCGTAGCAATAGAGTTCAAATGCTTCTTAAAACGCGATATCGCATCTCATTTCTATGTTTCATGGTAAGATATAATATGATTTGCGAAGTGTTATGTATTCCTCGTCTACACTCCAAATGAATGTAAATGCGACACTTCCTTGCAAGGAAATAGCGTTTGCGAATGTCTACCTATCATAGCAATAGTGTTCTAATGCTTCTTAAAACGCGATATCGCGTCTCATCTCTATGTTTCATGGTAAGATATAATATGATTTGCGAAGTGTTATGTATTCCTCGTCTACACTTCAAATGAATGTAAATGCGACACTTCCCTGCAAGGAAGTAGCGTTTGCAGATGTCTACGTATCGTAGCAATAGAGTTCAAATGCTTCTTAAAACGCGATATCGCATCTCATTTCTATGTTTCATGGTAAGATATAATATGATTTGCGAAGTGTTATGTATTCCTCGTCTACACTTCTAATGAATGTAAATGCGACACTTCCCTGCAAGGAAGTAGCGTTTACGAATGTCTACCTATCATAGCAATAGTGTTCTAATGCTTCTTAAAACGCGATATCGCATCTCATCTCCATGTTTCATGGTAAGATATAATATGATTTGCGAAGCGTTATGTATTCCTCGTCTACACTTCAAATGAATGTAAATGCGACACTTCCTTGCAAGGAAGTAGCGTTTGCAGATGTCTAGCTATCGTAGCAATAGAGTCCTAATGCTTCTTAAAACGCGATATCGCATCTCATTTCTATGTTTCATGGTAAGATATAATATGATTTGCGAAGTGTTATGTATTCCTCGTCTACACTTCAAATGAATGTAAATGCGACACTTCCTTGCAAGGAAATAGCGTTTACAGATGTCTACGTATCGTAGCAATAGAGTTCTTATGATTCTTAAAACGCGATATCACATCTCATTTCTATGTTTCATGGTAAGATATAATGTGATTAGCGAAGTGTTATGTATTCCTCTTCTACACTTCAAATGAATGTGAATGCGACACTTCCTTGCAAGGAAATAGCGTTTGCGAATGTCTACCTATCGTAGCAATAGTGTTCTAATGCTTCTTAAAACGCGATATCGCATCTCATCTCTATGTTTCATGGTAAGATATAATACGATTTGCGAAGTGTTATGTATTCCTCGTCTACACTTCAAATGAATGTAAATGCGACACTTCCTTGCAAGGAAATAGCGTTTGCAGATGTCTACGTATCGAAGCAATATGGTTCAAATGCTTCTTAAAACGCGATATCGCATCTCATTTCTATGATTCATGGTAAGATATAATACGATTTGCGAAGAGTTATGTATTCCTCGTCTACACTTCAAATGAATGTAAATGCGACACTTCCTTGCAAGGAAATAGCGTTTGCAGATGTCTACGTATCGAAGCAATATGGTTCAAATGCTTCTTAAAACGCGATATCGCATCTCATTTCTATGATTCATGGTAAGATATATTATGATTTGCGAAGTGTTATGTATTTCTCGTCTACACTTCAAATGAATGTAAATGCGACACTTACTTGCAAGAAAATAGCGTTTGCAGGTGTCTACGTATCGTAGCAATAGAGTTCTTATGATTCTTAAAACGCGATATCGCATCTCATTTCTATGTTTCATGGTAAGATATAATATGATTTGCGAAGTGTTATGTATTCCTCGTCTACACTTCAAATGAATGTGAATGCGAAACTTCCTCGTTAGGAAATAGCGTTTGCAGATGTCTACGTATCGTAGCAATAGATTTCTAATGCTTCTTAAAACGCGATATCGCATCTCATTTCTATGTTTCATGGTAAGATATAATATGAATTGCGAAGTGTCATGTATACCTCGTCTACACTTCAAATGAATGTAAATGCGACACTTCCTTGCAAGGAAATAGCGTTTGCGAATGTCTATCTATCGTAGCAATAGTGTTCTAATGCTGCTTAAAACGCGATATCGCATCTCATTTCTATGTTTCATGGTAAGATATAATATTCATTGCGAAGTGTTATGCATTCCTCGTCTACGATTCAAATGAATGTAAATGCGACACTTCCTTGCAAGGAAATAGCGTTTGCAGATGTCTACGTATCGTAGCAATAGATTTCTTATGATCCTTAAAACGCGATATCACATCTCATTTCTATGTTTCATGGTAAGATATAATATGATTAGCGAAGTGTTATGTATTCCTCGATCTACACTTCAAATGAATGTGAATGCGACACTTCCTTGCAAGGAAATAGCGTTTGCAGATGTCTACGTATCGTAGCAATAGAGTTCAAATGCTTCTTAAAACGCGATATCGCATCTCATTTCTATGTTTCATGGTAAGATATAATATGATTTGCGAAGTGTTATGTATTCCTCGTCTACACTTCAAATGAATGTAAATGCGACACTTCCTTGCAAGGAAATAGCGTTTGCGAATGTCTACCTATCATAGCAATAGTGTTCTAATGCTTCTTAAAACGCGATATCGCATCTCATCTCTATGTTTCATGGTAAGATATAATACGATTTGCGAAGTGTTATGTATTCCTCGTCTACACTTCAAATGAATGTAAATGCGACACTTCCTTGCAAGGAAATAGCGTTTGCAGATGTCTACGTATCGAAGCAATAGGGTTCAAATGCTTCTTAAAACGCGATATCGCATCTCCTTTCTATGTTTCATGGTTAGATATATTATGATTTGCGAAGTGTTATGTATTTCTCGTCTACACTTCAAATGAATGTAAATGCGACACTTACTTGCAAGGAAATAGCGTTTGCGAATGTCTACCTATCATAGCAATAGTGTTCTAATGCTTCTTAAAACGCGATATCGCATCTCATCTCTATGTTTCATGGTAAGATATAATATGATTTGCGAAGTGTTATGTATTCCTCGTCTACACTTCAAATGAATGTAAATGCGACACTTCCTTGCAAGGAAGTAGCGTTTGCAGATGTCTAGCTATCGTAGCAATAGAGTCCTAATGCTTCTTAAAACGCGATATCGCATCTCATTTCTATGTTTCATGGTAAGATATAATATGATTTGCGAAGTGTTATGTATTCCTCGTCTACACTTCAAATGAATGTAAATGCGACACTTCCTTGCAAGGAAATAGCGTTTGCGAATGTCTACCTATCATAGCAATAGTGTTCTAATGCTTCTTAAAACGCGATATCGCATCTCATCTCTATGTTTCATGGTAAGATATAATACGATTTGCGAAGTGTTATGTATTCCTCGTCTACACTTCAAATGAATGTAAATGCGACACTTCCTTGCAAGGAAATAGCGTTTGCAGATGTCTACGTATCGAAGCAATAGGGTTCAAATGCTTCTTAAAACGCGATATCGCATCTCCTTTCTATGTTTCATGGTTAGATATATTATGATTTGCGAAGTGTTATGTATTTCTCGTCTACACTTCAAATGAATGTAAATGCGACACTTACTTGCAAGGAAATAGCGTTTGCGAATGTCTACCTATCATAGCAATAGTGTTCTAATGCTTCTTAAAACGCGATATCGCATCTCATCTCTATGTTTCATGGTAAGATATAATATGATTTGCGAAGTGTTATGTATTCCTCGTCTACACTTCAAATGAATGTAAATGCGACACTTCCTTGCAAGGAAGTAGCGTTTGCAGATGTCTAGCTATCGTAGCAATAGAGTCCTAATGCTTCTTAAAACGCGATATCGCATCTCATTTCTATGTTTCATGGTAAGATATAATATGATTTGCGAAGTGTTATGTATTCCTCGTCTACACTTCAAATGAATGTAAATGCGACACTTCCTTGCAAGGCAATAGCGTTTGCAGTTGTCTACGTATCTTAGCAATAGAGTTCTTATGATTCTTAAAACGCGATATCGCATCTCATTTCTATGTTTCATGGTAAGATATAATATGATTTGCGAAGTGTCATGTATTCCTCGTCTACACTTCAAGTGAATGTAAATGCGACACTTACTTGCAAGGAATTAGCGATGCAGATGTCTAGGTATCGTAGCAATAGAGTTCTAATGCTTCTTAAATCGCGATATCGCATCTCATTTCTATGTTTCATGGTAAGATATAATATGATTTGCGAAGTGTTATGTATTCCTCGTCTACACTTCAAATGAGTGTAAATGCGACACTTCCTTGCAAGGAAATAGCGTTTGCAGATGTCTACGTATCGAAGCAATATGGTTCAAATGCTTCTTAAAACGCGATATCGCATCTCATTTCTATGATTCATGGTAAGATATATTATGATTTGCGAAGTGTTATGTATTTCTCGTCTACACTTCAAATGAATGTAAATGCGACACTTGCTTGCAAGGAAATAGCGTTTACAGATGTCTACGTATCGTAGCAATGGAGTTCTTATGATTCTTAAAACGCGATATCACATCTCATTTCTATGTTTCATGGTAAGATATAATGTGATTTGCGAAGTGTTATGTATTCCTCGTCTACACTTCAAATGAATGTAAATGCGACACTTCCTTGCAAGGAAATAGCGTTTGCAGATGTCTACGTATCGTAGCAATAGAGTTCAAATGCTTCTTAAAACGCGATATCGCATCTCATTTCTATGTTTCATGGTAAGATATAATATGATTTGCGAAGTGTTATGTATTCCTCGTCTACACTTCAAATGAATGTAAATGCGACACTTCCTTGCAAGGAAATAGCGTTTGCGAATGTCTACCTATCATAGCAATAGTGTTCTAATGCTTCTTAAAACGCGATATCGCATCTCATCTCTATGTTTCATGGTAAGATATAATATGATTTGCGAAGTGTTATGTATTCCTCGTCTACACTTCAAATGAATGTAAATGCGACACTTCCCTGCAAGGAAGTAGCGTTTGCAGATGTCTACGTATCGTAGCAATAGAGTTCAAATGCTTCTTAAAACGCGATATCGCATCTCATTTCTATGTTTCATGGTAAGATATAATATGATTTGCGAAGTGTTATGTATTCCTCGTCTACACTTCAAATGAATGTAAATGCGACACTTCCTTGCAAGGAAATAGCGTTTGCGAATGTCTACCTATCATAGCAACAGTGTTCTAATGCTTCTTAAAACGCGATATCGCATCTCATCTCTATGTTTCATGGTAAGATATAATATGATTTGCGAAGTGTTATGTATTCCTCGTCTACACTTCAAATGAATGTAAATGCGACACTTCCTGGCAAGGAAGTAGCGTTTGCAGATGTCTACGAATCGAAGCAATGGAGTTCAAATGCTTCTTAAAACGCGATATCGCAACTCATTTCTATGTTTCATGGTAAGATATATTATGATTTGCGAAGTGTTATGTATTCCTCGTCTACACTTCAAATGAATGTAAATGCGACACTTCCTTGCAAGGAAATAGCGTTTACAGATGTCTACGTATCGTAGCAATAGAGTTCTTATGATTCTTAAAACGCGATATCACATCTCATTTCTATGTTTCATGGTAAGATATAATGTGATTAGCGAAGTGTTATGTATTCCTCGTCTACACTTCAAATGAATGTGAATGCGACACTTCCTTGCAAGGAAATAGCGTTTGCGAATGTCTACCTATCGTAGCAATAGTGTTCTAATGCTTCTTAAAACGCGATATCGCATCTCATCTCTATGTTTCATGGTAAGATATAATACGATTTGCGAAGTGTTATGTATTCCTCGTCTACACTTCAAATGAATGTAAATGCGACACTTCCTTGCAAGGAAATAGCGTTTGCAGATGTCTACGTATCGAAGCAATATGGTTCAAATGCTTCTTAAAACGCGATATCGCATCTCATTTCTATGATTCATGGTAAGATATATTATGATTTGCGAAGTGTTATGTATTTCTCGTCTACACTTCAAATGAATGTAAATGCGACACTTACTTGCAAGGAAATAGCGTTTGCAGGTGTCTACGTATCGTAGCAATAGAGTTCTTATGATTCTTAAAACACGATATCGCATCTCATTTCTATGTTTCATGGTAAGATATAATATGATTTGCGAAGTGTTATGTATTCCTCGTCTACACTTCAAATGAATGTGAATGCGAAACTTCCTGGCTAGGAAATAGCGTTTGCAGATGTCTACGTATCGTAGCAATAGATTTCTAATGCTTCTTAAAACGCGATATCGCATCTCATTTCTATGTTTCATGGTAAGATATAATATGAATTGCGAAGTGTCATGTATACCTCGTCTACACTTCAAATGAATGTAAATGCGACACTTCCTTGCAAGGAAATAGCGTTTGCGAATGTCTATCTATCGTAGCAATAGTGTTCTAATGCTGCTTAAAACGCGATATCGCATCTCATTTCTATGTTTCATGGTAAGATATAATATTCATTGCGAAGTGTTATGCATTCCTCGTCTACGATTCAAATGAATGTAAATGCGACACTTCCTTGCAAGGAAATAGCGTTTACAGGTGTCTACGTATCGTAGCAATAGAGTTCTTATGATTCTTAAAACGCGATATCACATCTCATTTCTATGTTTCATGGTAAGATATAATGTGATTTGCGAAGTGTTATGTATTCCTCGTCTACACTTCAAATGAATGTAAATGCGACACTTCCTTGCAAGGAAATAGCGTTTGCAGATGTCTACGTATCGTAGCAATAGAGTTCAAATGCTTCTTAAAACGCGATATCGCATCTCATTTCTATGTTTCATGGTAAGATATAATATGATTTGCGAAGTGTTATGTATTCCTCGTCTACACTTCAAATGAATGTAAATGCGACACTTGCTTGCAAGGAAATAGCGTTTACAGATGTCTACGTATCGTAGCAATAGAGTTCTTATGATTCTTAAAACGCGATATCACATCTCATTTCTATGTTTCATGGTAAGATATAATGTGATTTGCGAAGTGTTATGTATTCCTCGTCTACACTTCAAATGAATGTAAATGCGACACTTCCTTGCAAGGAAATAGCGTTTGCGAATGTCTACCTATCATAGCAATAGTGTTCTAATGCTTCTTAAAACGCGATATCGCATCTCATCTCTATGTTTCATGGTAAGATATAATATGATTTGCGAAGTGTTATGTATTCCTCGTCTACACTTCAAATGAATGTAAATGCGACACTTCCCTGCAAGGAAGTAGCGTTTGCAGATGTCTACGTATCGTAGCAATAGAGTTCAAATGCTTCTTAAAACGCGATATCGCATCTCATTTCTATGTTTCATGGTAAGATATAATATGATTTGCGAAGTGTTATGTATTCCTCGTCTACACTTCAAATGAATGTAAATGCGACACTTCCTTGCAAGGAAATAGCGTTTGCGAATGTCTACCTATCATAGCAACAGTGTTCTAATGCTTCTTAAAACGCGATATCGCATCTCATCTCTATGTTTCATGGTAAGATATAATATGATTTGCGAAGTGTTATGTATTCCTCGTCTACACTTCAAATGAATGTAAATGCGACACTTCCTGGCAAGGAAGTAGCGTTTGCAGATGTCTACGAATCGAAGCAATGGAGTTCAAATGCTTCTTAAAACGCGATATCGCAACTCATTTCTATGTTTCATGGTAAGATATATTATGATTTGCGAAGTGTTATGTATTCCTCGTCTACACTTCAAATGAATGTAAATGCGACACTTCCTTGCAAGGAAATAGCGTTTACAGATGTCTACGTATCGTAGCAATAGAGTTCTTATGATTCTTAAAACGCGATATCACATCTCATTTCTATGTTTCATGGTAAGATATAATGTGATTAGCGAAGTGTTATGTATTCCTCGTCTACACTTCAAATGAATGTGAATGCGACACTTCCTTGCAAGGAAATAGCGTTTGCGAATGTCTACCTATCGTAGCAATAGTGTTCTAATGCTTCTTAAAACGCGATATCGCATCTCATCTCTATGTTTCATGGTAAGATATAATACGATTTGCGAAGTGTTATGTATTCCTCGTCTACACTTCAAATGAATGTAAATGCGACACTTCCTTGCAAGGAAATAGCGTTTGCAGATGTCTACGTATCGAAGCAATATGGTTCAAATGCTTCTTAAAACGCGATATCGCATCTCATTTCTATGATTCATGGTAAGATATATTATGATTTGCGAAGTGTTATGTATTTCTCGTCTACACTTCAAATGAATGTAAATGCGACACTTACTTGCAAGGAAATAGCGTTTGCAGGTGTCTACGTATCGTAGCAATAGAGTTCTTATGATTCTTAAAACACGATATCGCATCTCATTTCTATGTTTCATGGTAAGATATAATATGATTTGCGAAGTGTTATGTATTCCTCGTCTACACTTCAAATGAATGTGAATGCGAAACTTCCTGGCTAGGAAATAGCGTTTGCAGATGTCTACGTATCGTAGCAATAGATTTCTAATGCTTCTTAAAACGCGATATCGCATCTCATTTCTATGTTTCATGGTAAGATATAATATGAATTGCGAAGTGTCATGTATACCTCGTCTACACTTCAAATGAATGTAAATGCGACACTTCCTTGCAAGGAAATAGCGTTTGCGAATGTCTATCTATCGTAGCAATAGTGTTCTAATGCTGCTTAAAACGCGATATCGCATCTCATTTCTATGTTTCATGGTAAGATATAATATTCATTGCGAAGTGTTATGCATTCCTCGTCTACGATTCAAATGAATGTAAATGCGACACTTCCTTGCAAGGAAATAGCGTTTACAGGTGTCTACGTATCGTAGCAATAGAGTTCTTATGATTCTTAAAACGCGATATCACATCTCATTTCTATGTTTCATGGTAAGATATAATGTGATTTGCGAAGTGTTATGTATTCCTCGTCTACACTTCAAATGAATGTAAATGCGACACTTCCTTGCAAGGAAATAGCGTTTGCAGATGTCTACGTATCGTAGCAATAGAGTTCAAATGCTTCTTAAAACGCGATATCGCATCTCATTTCTATGTTTCATGGTAAGATATAATATGATTTGCGAAGTGTTATGTATTCCTCGTCTACACTTCAAATGAATGTAAATGCGACACTTGCTTGCAAGGAAATAGCGTTTACAGATGTCTACGTATCGTAGCAATAGAGTTCTTATGATTCTTAAAACGCGATATCACATCTCATTTCTATGTTTCATGGTAAGATATAATGTGATTTGCGAAGTGTTATGTATTCCTCGTCTACACTTCAAATGAATGTAAATGCGACACTTCCTTGCAAGGAAATAGCGTTTGCGAATGTCTACCTATCATAGCAATAGTGTTCTAATGCTTCTTAAAACGCGATATCGCATCTCATCTCTATGTTTCATGGTAAGATATAATATGATTTGCGAAGTGTTATGTATTCCTCGTCTACACTTCAAATGAATGTAAATGCGACACTTCCTTGCAAGGAAGTAGCGTTTGCAGATGTCTACGAATCGAAGCAATGGAGTTCAAATGCTTCTTAAAACGCGATATCGCAACTCATTTCTATGTTTCATGGTAAGATATATTATGATTTGCGAAGTGTTATGTATTCCTCGTCTACACTTCAAATGAATGTAAATGCGACACTTCCTTGCAAGGAAATAGCGTTTACAGATGTCTACGTATCGTACCAATAGAGTTCTTATGATTCTTAAAACGCGATATCACATCTCATTTCTATGTTTCATGGTAAGATATAATGTGATTAGCGAAGTGTTATGTATTCCTCGTCTACACTTCAAATGAATGTGAATGCGACACTTCCTTGCAAGGAAATAGCGTTTGCGAATGTCTACCTATCGTAGCAATAGTGTTCTAATGCTTCTTAAAACGCGATATCGCATCTCATCTCTATGTTTCATGGTAAGATATAATACGATTTGCGAAGTGTTATGTATTCCTCGTCTACACTTCAAATGAATGTAAATGCGACACTTCCTTGCAAGGAAATAGCGTTTGCAGATGTCTACGTATCGTAGCAATAGAGTTCAAATGCTTCTTAAAACGCGATATCGCATCTCATTTCTATGTTTCATGGTAAGATATAATATGAATTGCGAAGTGTCATGTATACCTCGTCTACACTTCAAATGAATGTAAATGCGACACTTCCTTGCAAGGAAATAGCGTTTGCGAATGTCTATCTATCGTAGCAATAGTGTTCTAATGCTGCTTAAAACGCGATATCGCATCTCATTTCTATGTTTCATGGTAAGATATAATATTCATTGCGAAGTGTTATGCATTCCTCGTCTACGATTCAAATGAATGTAAATGCGACACTTCCTTGCAAGGAAATAGCGTTTGCAGATGTCTACGTATCGTAGCAATAGATTTCTTATGATCCTTAAAACGCGATATCACATCTCATTTCTATGTTTCATGGTAAGATATAATATGATTAGCGAAGTGTTATGTATTCCTCGATCTACACTTCAAATGAATGTGAATGCGACACTTCCTTGCAAGGAAATAGCGTTTGCAGATGTCTACGTATCGTAGCAATAGAGTTCAAATGCTTCTTAAAACGCGATATCGCATCTCATTTCTATGTTTCATGGTAAGATATAATATGATTTGCGAAGTGTTATGTATTCCTCGTCTACACTTCAAATGAATGTAAATGCGACACTTCCTTGCAAGGAAATAGCGTTTGCGAATGTCTACCTATCATAGCAATAGTGTTCTAATGCTTCTTAAAACGCGATATCGCATCTCATCTCTATGTTTCATGGTAAGATATAATACGATTTGCGAAGTGTTATGTATTCCTCGTCTACACTTCAAATGAATGTAAATGCGACACTTCCTTGCAAGGAAATAGCGTTTGCAGATGTCTACGTATCGAAGCAATAGGGTTCAAATGCTTCTTAAAACGCGATATCGCATCTCCTTTCTATGTTTCATGGTAAGATATATTATGATTTGCGAAGTGTTATGTATTTCTCGTCTACACTTCAAATGAATGTAAATGCGACACTTACTTGCAAGGAAATAGCGTTTGCGAATGTCTACCTATCATAGCAATAGTGTTCTAATGCTTCTTAAAACGCGATATCGCATCTCATCTCTATGTTTCATGGTAAGATATAATATGATTTGCGAAGTGTTATGTATTCCTCGTCTACACTTCAAATGAATGTAAATGCGACACTTCCTTGCAAGGAAGTAGCGTTTGCAGATGTCTACGAATCGAAGCAATGGAGTTCAAATGCTTCTTAAAACGCGATATCGCAACTCATTTCTATGTTTCATGGTAAGATATATTATGATTTGCGAAGTGTTATGTATTCCTCGTCTACACTTCAAATGAATGTAAATGCGACACTTCCTTGCAAGGAAATAGCGTTTGCAGATGTCTAGCTATCGTAGCAATAGAGTCCTAATGCTTCTTAAAACGCGATATCGCATCTCATTTCTATGTTTCATGGTAAGATATAATATGATTTGCGAAGTGTTATGTATTCCTCGTCTACACTTCAAATGAATGTAAATGCGACACTTCCTTGCAAGGCAATAGCGTTTGCAGTTGTCTACGTATCGTAGCAATAGAGTTCTTATGATTCTTAAAACGCGATATCGCATCTCATTTCTATGTTTCATGGTAAGATATAATATGATTTGCGAAGTGTCATGTATTCCTCGTCTACACTTCAAGTGAATGTAAATGCGACACTTACTTGCAAGGAATTAGCGATGCAGATGTCTAGGTATCGTAGCAATAGAGTTGTAATGCTTCTTAAATCGCGATATCGCATCTCATTTCTATGTTTCATGGTAAGATATAATATGATTTGCGAAGTGTTATGTATTCCTCGTCTACACTTCAAATGAATGTAAATGCGACACTTCCTTGCAAGGAAATAGCGTTTGCAGATGTCTACGTATCGAAGCAATATGGTTCAAATGCTTCTTAAAACGCGATATCGCATCTCATTTCTATGATTCATGGTAAGATATATTATGATTTGCGAAGTGTTATGTATTTCTCGTCTACACTTCAAATGAATGTAAATGCGACACTTGCTTGCAAGGAAATAGCGTTTACAGATGTCTACGTATCGTAGCAATAGAGTTCTTATGATTCTTAAAACGCGATATCACATCTCATTTCTATGTTTCATGGTAAGATATAATGTGATTTGCGAAGTGTTATGTATTCCTCGTCTACACTTCAAATGAATGTAAATGCGACACTTCCTTGCAAGGAAATAGCGTTTGCAGATGTCTACGTATCGTAGCAATAGAGTTCAAATGCTTCTTAAAACGCGATATCGCATCTCATTTCTATGTTTCATGGTAAGATATAATATGATTTGCGAAGTGTTATGTATTCCTCGTCTACACTTCAAATGAATGTAAATGCGACACTTCCTTGCAAGGAAATAGCGTTTGCGAATGTCTACCTATCATAGCAATAGTGTTCTAATGCTTCTTAAAACGCGATATCGCATCTCATCTCTATGTTTCATGGTAAGATATAATATGATTTGCGAAGTGTTATGTATTCCTCGATCTACACTTCAAATGAATGTGAATGCGACACATCCTTGCAAGGAAATAGCGTTTGCAGATGTCTACGTATCGTAGCAATAGAGTTCAAATGCTTCTTAAAACGCGATATTGCATCTCATTTCTATGTTTCATGGTAAGATATAATATGATTTGCGAAGTGTTATGTATTCCTCGTCTACACTTCAAATGAATGTAAATGCGACACTTCCTTGCAAGGAAATAGCGTTTGCGAATGTCTACCTATCGTAGCAATAGTGTTCTAATGCTTCTTAAAACGCGATATCGCATCTCATCTCTATGTTTCATGGTAAGATATAATATGATTTGCGAAGTGTTATGTATTCCTCGTCTACACTTCAAATGAATGTAAATGCGACACTTCCTTGCAAGGAAGTAGCGTTTGCAGATGTCTACGAATCGAAGCAATGGAGTTCAAATGCTTCTTAAAACGCGATATCGCATCTCAGTTCTATGTTTCATGGTAAGATATAATATGATTTGCGAAGTGTTATGTTTTCCTCGTCTACACTTCAAATGAATGTAAATGCGACACTTCCTTGTAAGGAAATAGCGTTTGCTGATGTCTACCTATCGTAGCAATAGAGTTCAAATGCTTCTTAAAACGCGATATCGCATCTCATTTCTATGTTTCATGGTAAGATATAATATGATTTGCGAAGTGTTATGTATTCCTCGTCTACACTTCAAATGAATGTAAATGCGACACTTCCTTGCAAGGAAATAGCGGTTGCGAATGTCTACCTATCATAGCAATAGTGTTCTAATGCTTCTTAAAACGCGATATCGCATCTCATTTCTATGTTTCATGGTAAGATATAATATGACTTGCGAAGTGTTATGTATTCCTCGTCTACACTGCAAATGAATGTAAATGCGACACTTCCTTGCAAGGAAATAGCGTTTGCAAACGTCTACCTACCGTAGCAATAGAGTTCTAATGCTTCGTAAAACGCGATATCGCATCTCATTTCTATATTTCATGGTAAGATATAATATGATTTGCGAAGTGTTATGTATTCCTCGTCTACACTTCAAATGAATGTAAATGAGACACTTCCTTGCAAGGAAATATCGTTTGCGAATATCCATCTATCGTAGCAATAGTGTTCTAATGCTTCTTAAAACGCGATATCGCATCTCATCTCTATGTTTCATGGTAAGATATAATATGATTTGCGAAGTGTTATGTATTCCTCGTCTACACTTCAAATGAATGTAAATGCGACACTTCTTTGCAAGGAAATAGCGTTTGCAGATGTCTACGTATCGAAGCAATAGAGTTCCAATGCTCCTTAAAACGCGATATCGCATCTCATTTCTATGTTTCATGGTAAGATATAATATGATTTGCGAAGTGTTATGTATTCCTCGTCTACACTTCAAATGAATGTAAATGCGACACTTCCTTGCAAGGAAATAGCGGTTGCGAATGTCTACCTATCATAGCAATAGTGTTCTAATGCTTCTTAAAACGCGATATCGCATCTCATTTCTATGTTTCATGGTAAGATATAATATGATTTGCGAAGTGTTATGTATTCCTCGTCTACACTTCAAATGAATGTAAATGCGACACTTCTTTGCAAGGAAATAGCGTTTGCAAATGTCTACCTATCGTAGCAATAGTGTTCTAATGCTTCTTAAAACGCGATATCGCATCTCAGTTCTATGTTTCATGGTATGATATAATATGATTTGCGAAGTGTTATGTTTTCCTCGTCTACACTTCAAATGAATGTAAATGCGACACTTCCTTGTAAGGAAGTAGCGTTTGCTTATGTCTACCTATCGTAGCAATAGAGTTCTAATGCTTCTTAAAACGCGATATCGCATCTCATTTCTATGTTCCATGGTAAGATATAATATGATTTGCGAAGTGTCATTTATTCCTCGTCTACACTTCAAATGCATGTAAATGCGAAACTTCCATGCAAGGAAATAGCGTTTGCAGATGTCTACGTATCGTAGCAATGGAGTTCAAATGCTTCTTAAAACGCGATATCGCATCTCATTTCTATGTTTCATAGTAAGATATAATATGATTTGCGAAGTGTCATGTATTCCTCGTCTACACTTCAAATGAATGTAAATGCGACACTACCTTCCTAGGAAATAGCGTCTGTAGATGTCTAGGTATCGCAGCAATAGGGTTCTAATGCTCCTTAAAACGCGATATCGCATCTCATTTCTATGTTTCATGGTAAGATATAATATGATTTGCGAAGTGTCATGTATTCCTCGTCCACACTTCAAATGAATGTAAATGCGACACTTCATTGCAAGGAAATAGCGTTTGCGAATATCCATCTATCGTAGCAATTGTGTTCTAATGCTTCTTAAAACGCGATATCGCATCTCATTTCTATGTTTCATGGTAAGATATAATATGATTTGCGAAGTGTTATGTATTCCTCGTCTACACTTCAGGTGAATGTAAATGCGACACTTCCTTGCAAGGAAATAGCGTTTGCAAACGTCTACCTACCGTAGCAATAGAGTTCTAATGCTTCGTAAAACGCGATATCGCATCTCATTTCTATATTTCATGGTAAGATATAATATGATTTGAGAAGTGTTATGTATTCCCCGTCTACACTTCAAATGAATGTAAATGAGACACTTCCTTGCAAGGAAATATTGTTTGCGAATATCCATCTATCGTAGCAATAGTGTTCTAATGCTTCTTAAAACGCGATATCGCATCTCATCTCTATGTTTCATGGTAAGATATAATATGATTTGCGAAGTGTTATGTATTCCTCGTCTACACTTCAAATGAATGTAAATGAGACACTTCCTTGCAAGGAAATATCGTTTGCGAATATCCATCTATCGTAGCAATAGTGTTCTAATGCTTCTTAAAACGCGATATCGCATCTCATCTCTATGTTTCATGGTAAGATATAATATGATTTGCGAAGTGTTATGTATTCGTCGTCTACACTTCAAATGAATGTAAATGCGACACTTCCTTGCAAGGAAATAGCGTTTGCAGATGTCTACGTATCGAAGCAATAGAGTTCAAATGCTTCTTAAAACGCGATATCGCATCTCATTTCTATGTTTCATGGTAAGATATAATATGATTTGCGAAGTGTTATGTATTCCTCGTCTACACTTCAAATGAATGTAAATGCGACACTTCCTTGCTAGGAAATAGCGTCTGCAGATGTCTACGTATCGTAGCAATAGAGTTCAAATGCTCCTTAAAACGCGATATCGCATCTCATTTCTATGTTTCATGGTAAGATATAATATGATTTGCGAAGTGTTATGTATTCCTCGTCTACACTTCAAATGAATGTAAATGCGACACTACCTTCCTAGGAAATAGCGTCTGTAGATGTCTAGGTATCGCAGCAAAAGGGTTCTAATGCTCCTTAAAACGCGATATCGCATCTCATTTCTATGTTTCATGATAAGATATAATATGATTTGAGAAGTGTTATGTATTCCCCGTCTACACTTCAAATGAATGTAAATGAGACACTTCCTTGCAAGGAAATATCGTTTGCGAATATCCATCTATCGTAGCAATAGTGTTCTAATGCTTCTTAAAACGCGATATCGCATCTCATCTCTATGTTTCATGGTAAGATATAATATGATTTGCGAAGTGTTATGTATTCCTCGTCTACACTTCAAATGAATGTAAATGCGACACTTGCTTGCAAGGAAATAGCGTTTGCAGATGTCTACGTATCGAAGCAATAGAGTTCAAATGCTTCTTAAAACGCGATATCGCATCTCATTTCTATGTTTCATGGTAAGATATAATATGATTTGCGAAGTGTTATGTATTCCTCGTCTACACTTCAAATGAATGTAAATGCGACACTTCCTTGCTAGGAAATAGCGTCTGCAGATGTTTAGGTATCGTAGCAATAGAGTTCTAATGCTTCTTAAAACGCGATATCGCATCTCAGTTCTATGTTTCATGGTAAGATATAATATTCATTGCGAAGTGTTATGCATTCCTCGTCTACGATTGAAATGAATGTAAATGCGACACTTCCTTGCAAGGAAATAGCGTTTGCAGATGTCTACGTATCGTAGCAATAGAGTTCAAATGCTCCTTAAAACGCGATATCGCATCTCATTTCTATGTTTCATGGTAAGATATAATATGATTTGCGAAGTGTTATGTATTCCTCGTCTACACTTCAAATGAATGTAAATGCGACACTACCTTCCTAGGAAATAGCGTCTGTAGATGTCTAGGTATCGCAGCAAAAGGGTTCTAATGCTCCTTAAAACGCGATATCGCATCTCATTTCTATGTTTCATGTTAAGATATAATATGATTTGCGAAGTGTCATGTATTCCTCGTCCACACTTCAAATGAATGTAAATGCGACACTTCATTGCAAGGAAATAGCGTTTGCGAATATCCATCTATCGTAGCAATAGTGTTCTAATGCTTCTTAAAACGCGATATCGCATCTCATTTCTATGTTTCATGGTAAGATATAATATGATTTGCGAAGTGTTATGTATTCCTCGTCTACACTTCAAGTGAATGTAAATGCGACACTTCCTTGCAAGGAAATAGCGTTTGCAAACGTCTACCTACCGTAGCAATAGAGTTCTAATGCTTCGTAAAACGCGATATCGCATCTCATTTCTATGCTTCATGGTAAGATATAATATGATTTGCGAAATGTTATGTATTCCTCGTCTACACTTCAAATGAATGTAAATGCGACACTTCCTTGCAAGGAAATAGCGTTTGCAGATGTCTACGTATCGAAGGAATAGAGTTCAAATGCTTCTTAAAACGCGATATCGCATCTCATTTCTATGTTTCATAGTAAGATATAATATGATTTGCGAAGTGTCATGTATTCCTCGTCTACACTTCAAATGAATGTAAATGCGACACTACCTTCCTAGGAAATAGCGTCTGTAGATGTCTAGGTATCGCAGCAATAGGGTTCTAATGCTCCTTAAAACGCGATATCGCATCTCATTTCTATGTTTCATGGTAAGATATAATATGATTTGCGAAGTGTCATGTATTCCTCGTCCACACTTCAAATGAATGTAAATGCGACACTTCATTGCAAGGAAATAGCGTTTGCGAATATCCATCTATCGTAGCAATAGTGTTCTAATGCTTCTTAAAACGCGATATCGCATCTCATTTCTATGTTTCATGGTAAGATATAATATGATTTGCGAAGTGTTATGTATTCCTCGTCTACACTTCAAGTGAATGTAAATGCGACACTTCCTTGCAAGGAAATAGCGTTTGCAAACGTCTACCTACCGTAGCAATAGAGTTCTAATGCTTCGTAAAACGCGATATCGCATCTCATTTCTATGCTTCATGGTAAGATATAATATGATTTGCGAAATGTTATGTATTCCTCGTCTACACTTCAAATGAATGTAAATGCGACACTTCCTTGCAAGGAAATAGCGTTTGCAGATGTCTACGTATCGAAGGAATAGAGTTCAAATGCTTCTTAAAACGCGATATCGCATCTCATTTCTATGTTTCATAGTAAGATATAATATGATTTGCGAAGTGTCATGTATTCCTCGTCTACACTTCAAATGAATGTAAATGCGACACTACCTTCCTAGGAAATAGCGTCTGTAGATGTCTAGGTATCGCAGCAATAGGGTTCTAATGCTCCTTAAAACGCGATATCGCATCTCATTTCTATGTTTCATGGTAAGATATAATATGATTTGCGAAGTGTCATGTATTCCTCGTCCACACTTCAAATGAATGTAAATGCGACACTTCATTGCAAGGAAATAGCGTTTGCGAATATCCATCTATCGTAGCAATAGTGTTCTAATGCTTCTTAAAACGCGATTTCGCATCTCATTTCTATGTTTCATGGTAAGATATAATATGATTTGCGAAGTGTTATGTATTCCTCATCTACACTTCAAATGAATGTAAATACGACACTTCCTTGCAAGGAAATAGCGTTTGCAGATGTCTACGTATCGAAACAATAGAGTTCAAATGCTTCTTAAAACGCGATATCGCATCTCATTTCTATTTTTCATGGTAAGATATAATATGATTTGCGAAGTGTTATGTATTCCTCGTCTACACTTCAAATGAATGTAAATGCGACACTTCCTTGCAAGGAAATTGCGTTTGCAAACGTCTACCTACCGTAGCAATAGAGTTCTAATGCTACGTAAAACGCGATATCGCATCTCATTTCTATATTTCATGGTAAGATATAATATGATTTGAGAAGTGTTATGTATTCCTCGTCTACACTTCAAATGAATGTAAATGAGACACTTCCTTGCAAGGAAATATCGTTTGCAGATGTCTACGTATCGTAGCAATAGAGTTCTTATGATTCTTAAAACGCGATATCCCATCTCATTTCTATGTTTCATGGTAAGATATAATACGATTTGCGAAGTGTTATGTATTCCTCGTCTACACTTCAAATGAATGTAAATGCGACACTTCCTTGCAAGGAAATAGCGTTTGCAGATGTCTACCTATCGTAGCAATAGAGTTCTAATGCTTCTTAAAACGCGATATCGCATCTCATTTCTATGTTTCATGGTAAGATATAATATGATTTGCGAAGTGTCATGTATCCCTCGTCAACACTTCAAATGAATGTAAATGCGACACTTCCTTGCTAGGAAATAGCGTCTGCAGATGTTTAGGTATCGTAGCAATAGTGTTCAAATGCTTCTTAAAACGCGATATCGCATCTCATTTCTATGTTTCATGGTAAGATATAATATGATTTGCGAAGTGTTATGTATTCCTCGTCTACACTTCAAATGAATGTAAATGCGACACTTCCTTGCAAGGAAATAGCGGTTGCGAATGTCTACCTATCATAGCAATAGTGTTCTAATGCTTCTTAAAACGCGATATCGCATCTCATCTCTATGTTTCATGGTAAGATATAATATGATTTGCGAAGTGTTATGTATTCCTCGTCTACACTTCAAATGAATGTAAATGCGACACTTCCTTGCAAGGAAATAGCGTTTGCAGATGTCTACGTATCGAAGCAATAGAGTTCAAATGCTTCTTAAAACGCGATATCGCATCTCATTTCTATGTTTCATGGTAAGATATAATATGATTTGCGAAGTGTTATGTATTCCTCGTCTACACTTCAAATGAATGTAAATGCGACACTTCCTTGCTAGGAAATAGCGTCTGCAGATGTTTAGGTATCGTAGCAATAGAGTTCTAATGCTTCTTAAAACGCGATATCGCATCTCAGTTCTATGTTTCATGGTAAGATATAATATTCATTGCGAAGTGTTATGCATTCCTCGTCTACGATTGAAATGAATGTAAATGCGACACTTCCTTGCAAGGAAATAGCGTTTGCAGATGTCTACGTATCGTAGCAATAGAGTTCAAATGCTCCTTAAAACGCGATATCGCATCTCATTTCTATGTTTCATGGTAAGATATAATATGATTTGCGAAGTGTTATGTATTCCTCGTCTACACTTCAAATGAATGTAAATGCGACACTACCTTCCTAGGAAATAGCGTCTGTAGATGTCTAGGTATCGCAGCAAAAGGGTTCTAATGCTCCTTAAAACGCGATATCGCATCTCATTTCTATGTTTCATGTTAAGATATAATATGATTTGCGAAGTGTCATGTATTCCTCGTCCACACTTCAAATGAATGTAAATGCGACACTTCATTGCAAGGAAATAGCGTTTGCGAATATCCATCTATCGTAGCAATGGTGTTCTAATGCTTCTTAAAACGCGATATCGCATCTCATTTCTATGTTTCATGGTAAGATATAATATGATTTGCGAAGTGTTATGTATTCCTCGTCTACACTTCAAGTGAATGTAAATGCGACACTTCCTTGCAAGGAAATAGCGTTTGCAAACGTCTACCTACCGTAGCAATAGAGTTCTAATGCTTCGTAAAACGCGATATCGCATCTCATTTCTATGTTTCATGGTAAGATATAATATGATTTGCGAAATGTTATGTATTCCTCGTCTACACTTCAAATGAATGTAAATGCGACACTTCCTTGCAAGGAAATAGCGTTTGCAGATGTCTACGTATCGAAGGAATAGAGTTCAAATGCTTCTTAAAACGCGATATCGCATCTCATTTCTATGTTTCATAGTAAGATATAATATGATTTGCGAAGTGTCATGTATTCCTCGTCTACACTTCAAATGAATGTAAATGCGACACTACCTTCCTAGGAAATAGCGTCTGTAGATGTCTAGGTATCGCAGCAATAGGGTTCTAATGCTCCTTAAAACGCGATATCGCATCTCATTTCTATGTTTCATGGTAAGATATAATATGATTTGCGAAGTGTCATGTATTCCTCGTCCACACTTCAAATGAATGTAAATGCGACACTTCATTGCAAGGAAATAGCGTTTGCGAATATCCATCTATCGTAGCAATAGTGTTCTAATGCTTCTTAAAACGCGATTTCGCATCTCATTTCTATGTTTCATGGTAAGATATAATATGATTTGCGAAGTGTTATGTATTCCTCATCTACACTTCAAATGAATGTAAATACGACACTTCCTTGCAAGGAAATAGCGTTTGCAGATGTCTACGTATCGAAACAATAGAGTTCAAATGCTTCTTAAAACGCGATATCGCATCTCATTTCTATTTTTCATGGTAAGATATAATATGATTTGCGAAGTGTTATGTATTCCTCGTCTACACTTCAAATGAATGTAAATGCGACACTTCCTTGCAAGGAAATTGCGTTTGCAAACGTCTACCTACCGTAGCAATAGAGTTCTAATGCTACGTAAAACGCGATATCGCATCTCATTTCTATATTTCATGGTAAGATATAATATGATTTGAGAAGTGTTATGTATTCCTCGTCTACACTTCAAATGAATGTAAATGAGACACTTCCTTGCAAGGAAATATCGTTTGCAGATGTCTACGTATCGTAGCAATAGAGTTCTTATGATTCTTAAAACGCGATATCCCATCTCATTTCTATGTTTCATGGTAAGATATAATACGATTTGCGAAGTGTTATGTATTCCTCGTCTACACTTCAAATGAATGTAAATGCGACACTTCCTTGCAAGGAAATAGCGTTTGCAGATGTCTACCTATCGTAGCAATAGAGTTCTAATGCTTCTTAAAACGCGATATCGCATCTCATTTCTATGTTTCATGGTAAGATATAATATGATTTGCGAAGTGTCATGTATTCCTCGTCAACACTTCAAATGAATGTAAATGCGACACTTCCTTGCTAGGAAATAGCGTCTGCAGATGTTTAGGTATCGTAGCAATAGTGTTCAAATGCTTCTTAAAACGCGAAATCGCATCTCATTTCTATGTTTCATGGTAAGATATAATATGATTTGCGAAGTGTTATGTATTCCTCGTCTACACTTCAAATGAATGTAAATGCGACACTTCCTTGCAAGGAAATAGCGGTTGCGAATGTCTACCTATCATAGCAATAGTGTTCTAATGCTTCTTAAAACGCGATATCGCATCTCATCTCTATGTTTCATGGTAAGATATAATATGATTTGCGAAGTGTTATGTATTCCTCGTCTACACTTCAAATGAATGTAAATGCGACACTTCCTTGCAAGGAAATAGCGTTTGCAGATGTCTACGTATCGAAGCAATAGAGTTCAAATGCTTCTTAAAACGCGATATCGCATCTCATCTCTATGTTTCATGGTAGGATATAATATGATTTGCGAAGTGTTATGTATTCCTCGTCTACACTTCAAATGAATGTAAATGGGACACTTCCTTGCAAGGAAATATCGTTTGCGAATATCCATCTATCGTAGCAATAGTGTTCTAATGCTTCTTAAAACGCGATATCGCATCTCAGTTCTATGTTTCATGGTAAGATATAATATTCATTGCGAAATGTTATGCATTCCTCGTCTACGATTGAAATGAATGTAAATGCGACACTTCCTTGCAAGGAAATAGCGTTTGCAGATGTCTACGTATCGTAGCAATAGAGTTCAAATGCTTCTTAAAACGCGATAGCGCATCTCATTTCTATGTTTCATGGTAAGATATAATATGATTTGCGAAGTGTTATGTATTCCTCGTCTACACTTCAAATGAATGTAAATGCGACACTTCCTTGCAAGGAAATAGCGTTTGCGAATGTCTACCTATCGTAGCAATAGTGTTCTAATGCTTCTTAAAACGCGATATCGCATCTTATCTCTATGTTTCATGGTAAGATATAATATGATTTGCGAAGTGTTATGTATTCCTCGTCTACACTTCAAATGAATGTAAATGCGACACTTCCTTGCAAGGAAATAGCGTTTGCAGATGTCTACGTATCGAAGCAATAGAGTTCAAATGCTTCTTAAAACGCGATATCGCATCTCATTTCTATGTTTCATGGTAAGATATAATATGATTTGCGAAGTGTCATGTATTCCTCGTCTACACTTCAAATGAATGTAAATGCGACACTTCCATCCAAGGAAATAGCGTTTGCAGATGTCTACGTATCGTAGCAACAGATTTCTAATGCTTCTTAAAACGCGATATCGCATCTCATTTCTATGTTTCATGGTAAGATATAATATGAATTGCGAAGTGTCATGTATACCTCGTCTACACTTCAAATGAATGTAAATGCGACACTTCCTTGCAAGGAAATAGCGTTTGCGAATGTCTATCTATCGTAGCAATAGTGTTCTAATGCTGCTTAAAACGCGATATCGCATCTCATTTCTATGTTTCATGGTAAGATATAATATGATTTGCGAAGTGTTATGCATTCCTCGTCTACGATTCAAATGAATGTAAATGCGACACTTCCTTGCAAGGAAGTTGCGTTTGCAGATGTCTACGTATCGTAGCAATAGAGTTCTAATGCTTCATAAAACGCGATATCGCATCACATTTCTATGTTTCATGGTAAGATATAATATTCATTGCGAAGTGTTATGCATTCCTCGTATACGATTGAAATGAATGTAAATGCGACACTTCCTTGCAAGGAAATAGCGTTTGCAGATGTCTACGTATCGTAGCAATAGAATTCAAATGCTTCTTAAAACGCGATATCGCATCTCATTTCTATGTTTCATGGTAAGATATAATATGATTTGCGAAGTGTTATGTATTCCTCGTCTACACTTCAAATGAATGTAAATGCGACACTTCCTTGCAAGGAAATAGCGTTTGCGAATATCCATCTATCGTAGCAATTGTGTTCTAATGCTTCTTAAAACGCGATATCGCATCTCATTTCTATGTTTCATGGTAAGATATAATATGATTTGCGAAGTGTTATGTATTCCTCGTCTACACTTCAAATGAATGTAAATGAGACACTTCCTTGCAAGGAAATATCGTTTGCGAATATCCATCTATCGTAGCAATAGTGTTCTAATGCTTCTTAAAACGCGATATCGCATCTCATCTCTATGTTTCATGGTAAGATATAATATGATTTGCGAAGTGTTATGTATTCCTCGTCTACACTTCAAATGAATGTAAATGCGACACTTCCTTGCAAGGAAATAGCGTTTGCAGATGTCTACGTATCGTAGCAATAGAGTTCAAATGCTTCTTAAAACGCGATAGCGCATCTCATTTCTATGTTTCATGGTAAGATATAATATGATTTGCGAAGTGTTATGTATTCCTCGTCTACACTTCAAATGAATGTAAATGCGACACTTCCTTGCAAGGAAATAGCGTTTGCGAATGTCTACCTATCGTAGCAATAGTGTTCTAATGCTTCTTAAAACGCGATATCGCATCTTATCTCTATGTTTCATGGTAAGATATAATATGATTTGCGAAGTGTTATGTATTCCTCGTCTACACTTCAAATGAATGTAAATGCGACACTTCCTTGCTAGGAAATAGCGTCTGCAGATGTTTAGGTATCGTAGCAATAGAGTTCTAATGCTTCTTAAAACGCGATATCGCATCTCAGTTCTATGTTTCATGGTAAGATATAATATTCATTGCGAAGTGTTATGCATTCCTCGTCTACGATTGAAATGAATGTAAATGCGACACTTCCTTGCAAGGAAATAGCGTTTGCAGATGTCTACGTATCGTAGCAATAGAGTTCCAATGCTCCTTAAAACGCGATATCGCATCTCATTTCTATGTTTCATGGTAAGATATAATATGATTTGCGAAGTGTTATGTATTCCTCGTCTACACTTCAAATGAATGTAAATGCGACACTACCTTCCTAGGAAATAGCGTCTGTAGATGTCTAGGTATCGCAGCAAAAGGGTTCTAATGCTCCTTAAAACGCGATATCGCATTTCATTTCTATGTTTCATGATAAGATATAATATGATTTGCGAAGTGTCATGTATTCCTCGTCCACACTTCAAATGAATGTAAATGCGACACTTCATTGCAAGGAAATAGCGTTTGCGAATATCCATCTATCGTAGCAATAGTGTTCTAATGCTTCTTAAAACGCGATATCGCATCTCATTTCTATGTTTCATGGTAAGATATAATATGATTTGCGAAGTGTTATGTATTCCTCGTCTACACTTCAAGTGAATGTAAATGCGACACTTCCTTGCAAGGAAATAGCGTTTGCAAACGTCTACCTACCGTAGCAATAGAGTTCTAATGCTTCGTAAAACGCGATATCGCATCTCATTTCTATGTTTCATGGTAAGATATAATATGATTTGCGAAATGTTATGTATTCCTCGTCTACACTTCAAATGAATGTAAATGCGACACTTACTTGCAAGGAAATAGCGTTTGCAGATGTCTACGTATCGAAGGAATAGAGTTCAAATGCTTCTTAAAACGCGATATCGCATCTCATTTCTATGTTTCATAGTAAGATATAATATGATTTGCGAAGTGTCATGTATTCCTCGTCTACACTTCAAATGAATGTAAATGCGACACTACCTTCCTAGGAAATAGCGTCTGTAGATGTCTAGGTATCGCAGCAATAGGGTTCTAATGCTCCTTAAAACGCGATATCGCATCTCATTTCTATGTTTCATGGTAAGATATAATATGATTTGCGAAGTGTCATGTATTCCTCGTCCACACTTCAAATGAATGTAAATGCGACACTTCATTGCAAGGAAATAGCGTTTGCGAATATCCATCTATCGTAGCAATAGTGTTCTAATGCTTCTTAAAACGCGATTTCGCATCTCATTTCTATGTTTCATGGTAAGATATAATATGATTTGCGAAGTGTTATGTATTCCTCGTCAACACTTCAAGTGAATGTAAATGCGACACTTCCTTGCAAGGAAGTTGCGTTTGCAGATGTCTACGTATCGTAGCAATAGAGTTCTAATGCTTCATAAAACGCGATATCGCATCACATTTCTATGTTTCATGGTAAGATATAATATTCATTGCGAAGTGTTATGCATTCCTCGTATACGATTGAAATGAATATAAATGCGACACTTCCTTGCAAGGAAATAGCGTTTGCAGATGTCTACGTATCGTAGCAATAGAATTCAAATGCTTCTTAAAACGCGATATCGCATCTCATTTCTATGTTTCATGGTAAGATATAATATGATTTGCGAAGTGTTATGTATTCCTCGTCTACACTTCAAATGAATGTAAATGCGACACTTCCTTGCAAGGAAATAGCGTTTGCGAATGTCTAACTATCATAGCAATTGTGTTCTAATGCTTCTTAAAACGCGATATCGCATCTCATCTCTATGTTTCATAGTAAGATATAATATGATTTGCGAAGTGTTATGTATTCCTCGTCTACACTTCAAATGAATGTAAATGCGACACTTACTTGCAAGGAAATAGCGTTTGCAGATGTCTACGTTTCGTAGCAATAGAGTTCTTATGATTCTTAAAACGCGATATCGCTTCTCATTTCTATGTTTCATGGTAAGATATAATATGATTTGCGAAGTGTTATGTATTCCTCGTCTACACTTCAAATGAATGTAAATGCGACACTTCCTTGCAAGGAAATAGCGTTTGCGAATGTCTACCTATCATAGCAATAAGTGTTCTAATGATTCTAAAACGCGATATCGCATCTCATCTCTATGTTTCATGGTAAGATATAATATGATTTGCGAAGTGTTATGTATTCCTCGTCTACACATCAATTGAATGTAAATGAGACACTTCCTTGTAAGGAAATAGCGTTTGCAGATGTCTACCTATCGTAGCAATAGAGTTCTAATGCTTCTTAAAACGCGAAATCGCATCTCATTTCTATGTTTCAAGGTAAGATATAATATGATTTGCGAAGTGTCATGTATTCCTCGTCTACACTTCAAATGAATGTAAATGCGACACTTCCTTGCTAGGAAATAGCGTCTGCAGATGTCTAGGTATCGTAGCAATAGAGTTCTAATGCTTCATAAAACGCGATATCGCATCACATTTCTATGTTTCATGGTAAGATATAATATTCATTGCGAAGTGTTATGCATTCCTCGTATACGAATGTAATGAATGTAAATGCGACACTTCCTTGCAAGGAAATAGCGTTTGCAGATGTCTACGTATCGTAGCAATAGAGTTCAAATGCTTCTTAAAACGCGATATCGCATCTCATTTCTATGTTTCATGGTAAGATATAATATGATTTGCGAAGTGTTATGTATTCCTCGTCTACACTTCAAATGAATGTAAATGCGACACTTCCTTGCAAGGAAATAGCGTTTGCGAATGTCTACCTATCATAGCAATAGTGTTCTAATGCTTCTTAAAACGCGATATCGCATCTCATCTCTATGTTTCATGGTAAGATGTAATATGATTTGCGAAGTGTTATGTATTCCTCGTCTACACTTCAAATGAATGTAAATGCGACACTTACTTGCAAGGAAATAGCGTTTGCAGATGTCTACGTATCGTAGCAATAGAGTTCTAATGCTCCTTAAAACGCGATATCGCATCTCATTTCTATGTTTCATGGTAAGATATAATATGATTTGCGAAGTGTCATGTATTCCTCGTCCACACTTCAAATGAATGTAAATGCGACACTTCATTGCAAGGAAATAGCGTTTGCGAATATCCATCTATCGTAGCAATAGTGTTCTAATGCTTCTTAAAACGCGATTTCGCATCTCATTTCTATGTTTCATGGTAAGATATAATATGATTTGCGAAGTGTTATGTATTCCTCGTCAACACTTCAAGTGAATGTAAATGCGACACTTCCTTGCAAGGAAGTTGCGTTTGCAGATGTCTACGTATCGTAGCAATAGAGTTCTAATGCTTCATAAAACGCGATATCGCATCACATTTCTATGTTTCATGGTAAGATATAATATTCATTGCGAAGTGTTATGCATTCCTCGTATACGATTGAAATGAATGTAAATGCGACACTTCCTTGCAAGGAAATAGCGTTTGCAGATGTCTACGTATCGTAGCAATAGAATTCAAATGCTTCTTAAAACGCGATATCGCATCTCATTTCTATGTTTCATGGTAAGATATAATATGATTTGCGAAGTGTTATGTATTCCTCGTCTACACTTCAAATGAATGTAAATGCGACACTTCCTTGCAAGGAAATAGCGTTTGCGAATGTCTAACTATCATAGCAATTGTGTTCTAATGCTTCTTAAAACGCGATATCGCATCTCATCTCTATGTTTCATAGTAAGATATAATATGATTTGCGAAGTGTTATGTATTCCTCGTCTACACTTCAAATGAATGTAAATGCGACACTTACTTGCAAGGAAATAGCGTTTGCAGATGTCTACGTTTCGTAGCAATAGAGTTCTTATGATTCTTAAAACGCGATATCGCTTCTCATTTCTATGTTTCATGGTAAGATATAATATGATTTGCGAAGTGTTATGTATTCCTCGTCTACACTTCAAATGAATGTAAATGCGACACTTCCTTGCAAGGAAATAGCGTTTGCGAATGTCTACCTATCATAGCAATAAGTGTTCTAATGATTCTAAAACGCGATATCGCATCTCATCTCTATGTTTCATGGTAAGATATAATATGATTTGCGAAGTGTTATGTATTCCTCGTCTACACATCAATTGAATGTAAATGAGACACTTCCTTGTAAGGAAATAGCGTTTGCAGATGTCTACCTATCGTAGCAATAGAGTTCTAATGCTTCTTAAAACGCGAAATCGCATCTCATTTCTATGTTTCAAGGTAAGATATAATATGATTTGCGAAGTGTCATGTATTCCTCGTCTACACTTCAAATGAATGTAAATGCGACACTTCCTTGCTAGGAAATAGCGTCTGCAGATGTCTAGGTATCGTAGCAATAGAGTTCTAATGCTTCATAAAACGCGATATCGCATCACATTTCTATGTTTCATGGTAAGATATAATATTCATTGCGAAGTGTTATGCATTCCTCGTATACGAATGTAATGAATGTAAATGCGACACTTCCTTGCAAGGAAATAGCGTTTGCAGATGTCTACGTATCGTAGCAATAGAGTTCAAATGCTTCTTAAAACGCGATATCGCATCTCATTTCTATGTTTCATGGTAAGATATAATATGATTTGCGAAGTGTTATGTATTCCTCGTCTACACTTCAAATGAATGTAAATGCGACACTTCCTTGCAAGGAAATAGCGTTTGCGAATGTCTACCTATCATAGCAATAGTGTTCTAATGCTTCTTAAAACGCGATATCGCATCTCATCTCTATGTTTCATGGTAAGATGTAATATGATTTGCGAAGTGTTATGTATTCCTCGTCTACACTTCAAATGAATGTAAATGCGACACTTACTTGCAAGGAAATAGCGTTTGCAGATGTCTACGTATCGTAGCAATAGAGTTCTTATGCTTCTTAAAACGCGATATCGCTTCTCACATCTATGTTTCATGGTAAGATATAATATTCTTTGCGAAGTGTTATGCATTCCTCGTCTACGATTCAAATGAATGTAAATGCGACACTTCCTTGCAAGGAAATAGCGTTTGCAGATGTCTACGTATCGTAGCAATAGAGTTCTAATGCTTCATAAAACGCGATATCGCATCACATTTCTATGTTTCATGGTAAGATATAATATTCATTGCGAAGTGTTATGCATTCCTCGTATACGATTGAAATGAATGTAAATGCGACACTTCCTTGCAAGGAAATAGCGTTTGCAGATGTCTACGTATCGTAGCAATAGAGTTCAAATGCTTCTTAAAACGCGATATCGCATCTCATTTCTATGTTTCATGGTAAGATATAATATGATTTGCGAAGTGTTATGTATTCCTCGTCTACACTTCAAATGAATGTAAATGCGACACTTCCTTGCAAGGAAATAGCGTTTGCGAATGTCTACCTATCATAGCAATAGTGTTCTAATGCTTCTTAAAACGCGATATCGCATCTCATCTCTATGTTTCATGGTAAGATGTAATATGATTTGCGAAGTGTTATGTATTCCTCGTCTACACTTCAAATGAATGTAAATGCGACACTTACTTGCAAGGAAATAGCGTTTGCAGATGTCTACGTATCGTAGCAATAGAGTTCTTATGATTCTTAAAACGCGATATCGCTTCTCATATCTATGTTTCATGGTAAGATATAATATTCTTTGCGAAGTGTTATGCATTCCTCGTCTACGATTCAAATGAATGTAAATGCGACACTTCCTTGCAAGGAAATACCGTTTGCAGATGTCTACGTATCGTAGCAATAGAGTTCTAATGCTTCTTAAAACGCGATATCGCATTTCATTTCTATGTTTCATGGTAAGATATAATATGATTTGCGAAGTGTTATGTATTCCTCGTCTACACTTCAAATGAATGTAAATGCGACACTTCCTTGCAAGGAAATAGCGTTTGCAAACGTCTACCTACCGTAGCAATAGAGTTCTAATGCTTCTTAAAACGCGATATCGCATCTCATTTCTATATTTCACGGTAAGATATAATATGATTTGCGAAGTGTTATGTATTCCTCGTCTACACTTCAAATGAATGTAAATGAGACACTTCCTTGCAAGGAAATATCGTTTGCAGATGTCTACGTATCGTAGCAATAGAGTTCTTATGATTCTTAAAACGCGATATCCCATCTCATTTCTAGGTTTCATGGTAAGATATAATACGATTTGCGAAGTGTTATGTATTCCTCGTCTACACTTCAAAAGAATGTAAATGCGACACTTCCTTGCAAGGAAATAGCGTTTGCAGATGTCTACCTATCGTAGCAATAGAGTTCTAATGCTTCTTAAAACGCGATATCGCATCTCATTTCTATGTTTCATGGTAAGATATAATATGATTTGCGAAGTGTCATGTATTCCTCGTCTACACTTCAAATGAATGTAAATGTGACACTTCCTTGCTAGGAAATAGCGTCTGCAGATGTCTAGGTATCGTAGCAATAGAGTTCTAATGCTTCTTAAAACGCGATATCGCATCTCAGTTCTATGTTTCATGGTAAGATATAATATTCATTGCGAAGTGTTGTGCATTCCTCGTCTACGATTGAAATGAATGTAAATGCGACACTTCCTTGCAAGGAAATAGCGTTTGCAGATGTCTACGTATCGTAGCAATAGAGTTCTTATGATTCTCAAAGCGCGATATCACATCTCATTTCTATGTTTCATGGTAAGATATAATATGATTAGCGAAGTGTTATGTATTCCTCGTCTACACTTCAAATGAATGTGAATGCGACACTTCCTTGCAAGGAAATAGCGTTTGCGAATGTCTACCTATCGTAGCAATAGTGTTCTAATGCTTCTTAAAACGCGATATGGCATATCATTTCTATGTTTCATGGTAGGATATATTATGATTTGCGAAGTGTTATGTATTCCTCGTCTACACTTCAAATGAATGTAAATGCGACACTTCCTTGCAAGGAAATAGCGTTTGCAAACGTCTACCTACCGTAGCAAAAGAGTTCTTATGATTCTTAAAACGCGATATCCCATCTCATTTCTATGTTTCATGGTAAGATATAATACGATTTGCGAAGTGTTATGTATTCCTCGTCTACACTTCAAAAGAATGTAAATGCGACATTTCCTTGCAAGGAAATAGCGTTTGCAGATGTCTACCTATCGTAGCAATAGAGTTCTAATGCTTCTTAAAACGCGATATCGCATCTCATTTCTATGTTTCATGGTAAGATATAATATGATTTGCGAAGTGTCATGTATTCCTCGTCTACACTTCAAATGAATGTAAATGTGACACTTCCTTGCTAGGAAATAGCGTCTGCAGATGTCTAGGTATCGTAGCAATAGAGTTCTAATGCTTCTTAAAACGCGATATCGCATCTCAGTTCTATGTTTCATGGTAAGATATAATATTCATTGCGAAGTGTTATGCATTCCTCGTCTACGATTGAAATGAATGTAAATGCGACACTTCCTTGCAAGGAAATAGCGTTTGCAGATGTCTACGTATCGTAGCAATAGAGTTGAAATGCTTCTTAAAACGCGATATCGCATCTCATTTCTATGTTTCATGGTAACATATAATATGATTTGCGAAGTGTTATGTATTCCTCGTCTACACTTCAAATGAATGTAAATGCGACACTTCCTTGCAAGGAAATAGCGTTTGCGAATGTCTACCTATCATAGCAATAGTGTTCTAATGCTTCTTAAAACGCGATATCGCATCTTATCTCTATGTTTCATGGTAAGATATAATATTATATGATTTGCGAAGTGTTATGTATTCCTCGTCTACACTTCAAATGAATGTGAATGCGAAACTTCCTCGCTAGGAAATAGCGTTTGCAGATGTCTACGCATCGTAGCAATAGATTTCTAATGCTTCTTAAAACGCGATATCGCATCTGATTTCTATGTTTCATGGTAGGATATAATATGATTTGCGAAGTGTTATGTTTTCCTCGTCTACACCTCAAATGAATGTAAATGCGACACTTCCTTGCAAGGAAATAGCGTTTGCAGATGTCTACGTATCGAAGCAATAGAGTTCAAATGCTTCTTAAAACGAGATATTGCATCTCATATCTATGTTTCATGATAAGATATAATATTCATTGCGAAGTGTTATGCATTCCTCGTCTACGATTCAAATGAATGTAAATGCGACACTTCCTCGCTAGGAAATAGCGTTTGCAGATGTCACCGTATCGTAGCAATAGAGTTCTTTTGATTATTAAAACGCGATATCGCGTCTCAATTCTATGTTTCATGGTAAGATAAAATATGATTTGCGAAGTGTTATGTATTCCTCGTCTACACTTCAAATGAATGTAAATGCGACACTTCCTTGCAAGGAAATAGCGTTTGCAGATGTCTACCTATCGTAGCAATAGAGCTCTAATGCTTCTTAAAACGCGATATCGCATCTCATTTCTATGTTTCATGGTAAGATATAATATGATTTGCGAAGTGTTATGTATTCCTCGTCTACACTTCAAATGAATGTAAATGCGACACTTCCTTGCTAGGAAATAGCGTCTGCAGATGTCTAGGTATCGTAGCAATAGAGTTCTAATGCTTCATAAAACGCGATATCGCATCTCATTTCTATGTTTCATGGTAAGATATAATATGATTTGCGAAGTGTCATGTATTCTTCGTCCACACTTCAAATGAATGTAAATGCGACACTTCGTTGCAAGGAAATAGCGTTTGCGAATATCCATCTATCGTAGCAATAGTGTTCTAATGCTTCTTAAAACGCGATATCGCATCTCATTTCTATGTTTCATGGTAAGATATAATTTGATTTGCGAAGTGTTATGTTTTCCTCGTCTACACTTCAAATGAATGTAAATGCGACACTTCCTTGTAAGGAAATAGCGTTTGCAGATGTCTACCTATCGTAGCAATAGAGTTCTAATGCTTCTTAAAACGCGATATCGCATCTCATTTCTATGTTCCATGGTAAGATATAATATGATTTGCGAAGTGTTATGTATTCCTCGTCTACACTTCAAATGAATGTAAATGAGACACTTCCTTGCAAGCAAATATCGTTTGCAGATGTCTACGTATCGTAGCAATAGTGTTCTTATGATTCTTAAAACGCGATATCGCATCTCATTTCTATGTTTCATGGTATGGTATAATATGATTTGCGAAGTGTTATGTATTCCTCGTCTACACTTCAAATGAATGTAAATGCGACACATCCTTGCAAGGAAATAGCGTTTGCAGATGTCTGTGTGTCGTAGCAATAGATTTCTAATGCTTCTTAAAACGTGATATCGCATCTCATTTCTATGTTTCATGGTAAGATATAATATGATTTGCGAAGTGTCATGCATTCCTCGTCTACACTTCAAATGAATGTAAATGCGACACTTCCTTGCTAGGAAATAGCGTTTGCAGATGTCTACGTATCGAAGCAATAGAGTTCAAATGCTTCTTAAAACGCGATATCGCATCTCATTTCTATGTTTCATGGTAAGATATAATATGATTTGCGAAGTGTTATGTATTCCTCGTCTACACTTCAAATGAATGTAAATGCGACACTTCCTTGCAAGGAAATAGCGTTTGCAAACTTCTACCTACCGTAGCAATAGAGTTCTAATGCTTCGTAAAACGCGATATCGCATCTCATTTCTATATTTCATGGTAAGATATAATATGATTTGCGAAGTGTTATGTATTCCTCGTCTACACTTCAAATGAATGTAAATGCGACACTTCCTTGCTAGGAAATAGCGTCTGCAGATGTCTAGGTATCGTAGCAATAGAGTTCTAATGCTTCATAAAACGCGATATCGCATCACATTTCTATGTTTCATGGTAAGATATAATATTCATTGGGAAGCGTTATGCATTCCTCGTATACGATTGAAATGAATGTAAATGCGACACTTCCTTGCAAGGAAATAGCGTTTGCAGATGTCTACGTATCGTAGCAATAGAGTTCTTATGATTCTCAAAGCGCGATATCACATCTCATTTCTATGTTTCATGGTAAGATATAATATGATTAGCGAAGTGTTATGTATTCCTCGTCTACACTTCAAATGAATGTGAATGCGACACTTCCTTGCAAGGAAATAGCGTTTGCGAATGTCTACCTATCGTAGCAATAGTGTTCTAATGCTTCTTAAAACGCGATATCGCATATCATTTCTATGTTTCATGGTAAGATATAATATGATTTGCGAAGTGTCATGTATTCCTCGTCTACACTTCAAATGAATGTAAATGCGACACTTCCTTGCAAGGAAATAGCGTTTGCAAACTTCTACCTACCGTAGCAATAGAGTTCTAATGCTTCGTAAAACGCGATATCGCATCTCATTTCTATATTTCATGGTAAGATATAATATGATTTGCGAAGTGTTATGTATTCCTCGTCTACACTTCAAATGAATGTAAATGCGACACTTCCTTGCTAGGAAATAGCGTCTGCAGATGTCTAGGTATCGTAGCAATAGAGTTCTAATGCTTCATAAAACGCGATATCGCATCACATTTCTATGTTTCATGGTAAGATATAATATTCATTGGGAAGCGTTATGCATTCCTCGTATACGATTGAAATGAATGTAAATGCGACACTTCCTTGCAAGGAAATAGCGTTTGCAGATGTCTACGTATCGTAGCAATAGAGTTCTTATGATTCTCAAAGCGCGATATCACATCTCATTTCTATGTTTCATGGTAAGATATAATATGATTTGCGAAGTGTTATGTATTCCTCGTCTACACTTCAAATGAATGTAAATGTGACACTTCCTTACTAGGAAATAGCGTCTGCAGATGTCTAGGTATCGTAGCAATAGAGTTCTAATGCTTCTTAAAACGCGATATCGCATCTGAGTTCTATGTTTCATGGTAAGATATAATATTCATTGCGAAGTGTTATGCATTCCTCGTCTACGATTGAAATGAATGTAAATGCGACACATCCTTGCAAGGAAATAGCGTTTGCAGATGTCTACGTATCGTAGCAATAGAGTTCAAATGCTTCTTAAAACGCGATATCGCATCTCATTTCTATGTTTCATGGTAACATATAATATGATTTGCGAAGTGTTATGTATTCCTCGTCTACACTTCAAATGAATGTAAATGCGACACTTCCTTGCAAGGAAATAACGTTTGCGAATGTCTACCTAGCATAGCAATAGTGTTCTAATGCTTCTTAAAACGCGATATCGCATCTTATCTCTATGTTTCATGGTAAGATATAATATTATATGATTTGCGAAGTGTTATGTATTCCTCGTCTACACTTCAAATGAATGTGAATGCGAAACTTCCTCGCTAGGAAATAGCGTTTGCAGATGTCTACGTATCGTAGCAATAGATTTCTAATGCTTCTTAAAACGCGATATCGCATCTGATTTCTATGTTTCATGGTAGGATATAATATGATTTGCGAAGTGTTATGTTTTCCTCGTCTACACCTCAAATGAATGTAAATGCGACACTTCCTTGCAAGGAAATAGCGTTTGCAGATGTCTACGTATCGAAGCAATAGGGTTCAAATGCTTCTTAAAACGAGATATTGCATCTCATATCTATGTTTCATGATAAGATATAATATTCATTGCGAAGTGTTATGCATTCCTCGTCTACGATTCAAATGAATGTAAATGCGACACTTCCTCGCTAGGAAATAGCGTTTGCAGATGTCACCGTATCGTTGCAATAGAGTTCTTTTGATTATTAAAACGCGATATCGCATCTCAATTCTATGTTTCATGGTAAGATATAATATGATTTGCGAAGTGTTATGTATTCCTCGTCTACACTTCAAATGAATGTAAATGCGACACTTCCTTGCAAGGAAATAGCGTTTGCAGATGTCTACCTATCGTAGCAATAGAGTTCTAATGCTTCGTAAAACGCGATATCGCATCTCATTTCTATATTTCATGGTAAGATATAATATGATTTGCGAAGTGTTATGTATTCCTCGTCTACACTTCAAATGAATGTAAATGCGACACTTCCTTGCTAGGAAATAGCGTCTGCAGATGTCTAGGTATCGTAGCAATAGAGTTCTAATGCTTCATAAAACGCGATATCGCATCACATTTCTATGTTTCATGGTAAGATATAATATTCATTGGGAAGCGTTACGCATTCCTCGTATACGATTGAAATGAATGTAAATGCGACACTTCCTTGCAAGGAAATAGCGTTTGCAGATGTCTACGTATCGTAGCAATAGAGTTCTTATGATTCTCAAAGCGCGATATCACATCTCATTTCTATGCTTCATGGTAAGATATAATATGATTAGCGAAGTGTTATGTATTCCTCGTCTACACTTCAAATGAATGTGAATGCGACACTTCCTTGCAAGGAAATAGCGTTTGCGAATGTCTACCTATCGTAGCAATAGTGTTCTAATGCTTCTTAAAACGCGATATCGCATATCATTTCTATGTTTCATGGTAAGATATAATATGATTTGCGAAGTGTTATGTATTCCTCGTCTACACTTCAAATGAATGTAAATGTGACACTTCCTTGCTAGGAAATAGCGTCTGCAGATGTCTAGGTATCGTAGCAATAGAGTTCTAATGCTTCTTAAAACGCGATATCGCATCTCAGTTCTATGTTTCATGGTAAGATATAATATTCATTGCGAAGTGTTATGCATTCCTCGTCTACGATTGAAATGAATGTAAATGCGACACTTCCTTGCAAGGAAATAGCGTTTGCAGATGTCTACGTATCGTAGCAATAGAGTTCAAATGCTTCTTAAACGCGATATCGCATCTCATTTCTATGTTTCATGGTAACATATAATATGATTTGCGAAGTGTTATGTATTCCTCGTCTACACTTCAAATGAATGTAAATGCGACACTTCCTTGCAAGGAAATAGCGTCTGCGAATGCCTACCTAGCATAGCAATAGTGTTCTAATGCTTCTTAAAACGCGATATCGCATCTTATCTCTATGTTTCATGGTAAGATATAATATTATATGATTTGCGAAGTGTTATGTATTCCTCGTCTACACTTCAAATGAATGTAAATACGACACTTCCTTGTAAGGAAATAGCGTTTGCAGATGTCTACCTATCGTAGCAATAGAGTTCTAATGCTTCTTAAAACGCGATATCGCATCTCATTTCTATGTTCCATGGTAAGATATAATATGATTTGCGAAGTGTTATGTATTCCTCGTCTACACTTCAAATGAATGTAAATGAGACACTTCCTTGCAAGCAAATATCGTTTGCAGATGTCTACGTATCGTAGCAATAGTGTTCTTATGATTCTTAAAACGCGATATCGCATCTCATTTCTATGTTTCATGGTATGGTATAATATGATTTGCGAAGTGTTATGTATTCCTCGACTACACTTCAAATGAATGTAAATGCGACACATCCTTGCAAGGAAATAGCGTTTGCAGATGTCTGTGTGTCGTAGCAATAGATTTCTAATGCTTCTTAAAACGTGATATCGCATCTCATTTCTATGTTTCATGGTAAGATATAATATGATTTGCGAAGTGTCATGTATTCCTCGTCTACACTTCAAATGAATGTAAATGCGACACTTCCTTGCTAGGAAATAGCGTTTGCAGATGTCTACGTATCGAAGCAATAGAGTTCAAATGCTTCTTAAAACGCGATATCGCATCTCATTTCTATGTTTCATGGTAAGATATAATATGATTTGCGAAGTGTTATGTATTCCTCGTCTACACTTCAAATGAATGTAAATGCGACACTTCCTTGCAAGGAAATAGCGTTTGCAAACTTCTACCAACCGTAGCAATAGAGTTCTAACGCTTCATAAAACGCGATATCGCATCTCAGTTCTATGTTTCATGGTAAGATATAATATTCATTGCGAAGTGTTATGCATTCCTCGTCTACGATTGAAATGAATGTAAATGCGACACTTCCTTGCAAGGAAATAGCGTTTGCAGATGTCTACGTATCGTAGCAATAGAGTTCAAATGCTTCTTAAAACGCGATATCGCATCTCATTTCTATGTTTCATGGTAACATATAATATGATTTGCGAAGTGTTATGTATTCCTCGTCTACACTTCAAATGAATGTAAATGCGACACTTCCTTGCAAGGAAATAGCGTTTGCGAATGTCTACCTAGCATAGCAATAGTGTTCTAATGCTTCTTAAAACGCGATATCGCATCTTATCTCTATGTTTCATGGTAAGATATAATATTATATGATTTGCGAAGTGTTATGTATTCCTCGTCTACACTTCAAATGAATGTGAATGCGAAACTTCCTCGCTAGGAAATAGCGTTTGCAGATGTCTACGTATCGTAGCAATAGATTTCTAATGCTTCTTAAAACGCGATATCGCATCTGATTTCTATGTTTCATGGTAGGATATAATATGATTTGCGAAGTGTTATGTTTTCCTCGTCTACACCTCAAATGAATGTAAATGCGACACTTCCTTGCAAGGAAATAGCGTTTGCAGATGTCTACGTATCGAAGCAATAGAGTTCAAATGCTTCTTAAAACGAGATATTGCATCTCATATCTATGTTTCATGATAAGATATAATATTCATTGCGAAGTGTTATGCATTCCTCGTCTACGATTCAAATGAATGTAAATGCGACACTTCCTCGCTAGGAAATAGCGTTTGCAGATGTCACCGTATCGTAGCAATAGAGTTCTTTTGATTATTAAAACGCGATATCGCATCTCAATTCTATGTTTCATGGTAAGATATAATATGATTTGCGAAGTGTTATGTATTCCTCGTCTACACTTCAAATGAATGTAAATGCGACACTTCCTTGCAAGGAAATAGCGTTTGCAGATGTCTACGTATCGTAGCAATAGAGTTCTTATGATTCTTAAAACGCGATATCGCATCTCATTTCTATGTTTCATGGTAAGATATAATATGAATTGCGAAGTGTTATGTATTCCTCGTCTACACTTCAAATGAATGTGAATGCGAAACTTCCTCGCTAGGAAATAGCGTTTGCAGATGTCTACGTATCGTAGCAATAGATTTCTAATGCTTCTTAAAACGCGATATCGCATCTGATTTCTATGTTTCATGGTAAGATATAATATGATTTGCGAAGTGTTATGTTTTCCTCGTCTACACCTCAAATGAATGTAAATGCGACACTTCCTTGCAAGGAAATAGCGTTTGCAGATGTCTACGTATCGAAGCAATAGAGTTCAAATGCTTCTTAAAACGAGATATTGCATCTCATATCTATGTTTCATGATAAGATATAATATTCATTGCGAAGTGTTATGCATTCCTCGTCTACGATTCAAATGAATGTAAATGCGACACTTCCTCGCTAGGAAATAGCGTTTGCAGATGTCTACGTATCGTAGCAATAGAGTTCTTTTGATTATTAAAACGCGATATCGCACCTCAATTCTATGTTTCATGGTAAGATATAATATGATTTGCGAAGTGTTATGTATTCCTCGTCTACACTTCAAATGAATGTAAATGCGACACTTCCTTGCAAGGAAATAGCGTTTGCAGATGTCTACCTATCGTAGCAATAGAGTTCTAATGCTTCTTAAAACGCGATATCGCATCTCATTTCTATGTTTCATGGTAAGATATAATATGATTTGCGAAGTGTCATGTATTCCTCGTCTACACTTCAAATGAATGTAAATGCGGCACTTCCTTGCTAGGAAATAGCGTCTGCAGATGTCTAGGTATCGTAGCAATAGAGTTCTAATCCTTCATAAAACGCGATATCGCATCACATTTCTATGTTTCATGGTAAGATATAATATTCTTTGCGAAGTGTTATGCATTCCTCGTCTACGATTCAAATGAATGTAAATGCGACACTTCCTTGCAAGGAAATAGCGTTTGCAGATGTCTACGTATCGTAGCAATAGAATTCAAATGCTTCTTAAAACGCGATATCGCATCTCATTTCTATGTTTCATGGTAAGATATAATATGATTTGCGAAGTGTTATGTATTCCTCGTCTACACTTCAAATGAATGTAAATGCGACACTTCCTTGCAAGGAAATAGCGTTTGCGAATGTCTAACTATCATAGCAATTGTGTTCTAATGCTTCTTAAAACGCGATATCGCATATCATCTCTATGTTTCATAGTAAGATATAATATGATTTGCGAAGTGTTATGTATTCCTCGTCTACACTTCAAATGAATGTAAAAGCGACACTTACTTGCAAGGAAATAGCGTTTGCAGATGTCTACGTATCGTAGCAATAGAGTTCTTTTGATTATTAAAACGCGATATCGCATCTCATTTCTATGTTTCATGGTAAGATATAATATGATTTGCGAAGTGTTATGTATTCCTCGTCTACACTTCAAATGAATGTAAATGCGACACTTCCTTGCAAGGAAATAGCGTTTGCAGATGTCTACCTATCGTAGCAATAGAGTTCTAATGCTTCTTAAAACGCGATATCGCATCTCATTTCTATGTTTCATGGTAAGATATAATATGATTTGCGAAGTGTCATGTATTCCTCGTTTACACTTCAAATGAATGTAAATGCGACACTTCCTTGCTAGGAAATAGCGTCTGCAGATGTCTAGGTATCGTAGCAATAGAGTTCTAATCCTTCATAAAACGCGATATCGCATCACATTTCTATGTTTCATGGTAAGATATACTATTCATTGCGAAGTGTTATGCATTCCTCGTATACGATTGAAATTAATGTAAATGCGACACTTCCTTGCAAGGAAATAGCGTTTGCAGATGTCTACCTATCGTAGAAATAGGGTTCTAATGCTTCTTAAAACGCGATATCGCATCTCATTTCTATGTTTCATGGTAAGATATAATATGATTTGCGATGTGTCATGTATTCCTCGTCTACACTTCAAATGAATGTAAATGCGACACTTCCTTGCTAGGAAATAGCGTCTGCAGATGTCTAGGTATCGTAGCAATAGAGTTCTAATCCTTCATAAAAAGCGATATCGCACCACATTTCTATGTTTCATGGTAAGATATACTATTCATTGCGAAGTGTTATGCATTCCTCGTATACGATTGAAATTAATGTAAATGCGACACTTCCTTGCAAGGAAATAGCGTTTGCAGATGTCTACGTATCGTAGCAATAGAGTTCAAATGCTTCTTAAAACGCGATATTGCATCTCATTTCTATGTTTCATGGTAAGATATAATATGATTTGCGAAGTGTTATGTATTCCTCGTCTACGATTGAAATTAATGTAAATGCGACACTTCCTTGCAAGGAAATAGCGTTTGCAGATGTCTACCTATCGTAGAAATAGGGTTCTAATGCTTCTTAAAACGCGATATCGCATCTCATTTCTATGTTTCATGGTAAGATATAATATGATTTGCGATGTGTCATGTATTCCTCGTCTACACTTCAAATGAATGTAAATGCGACACTTCCTTGCTAGGAAATAGCGTCTGCAGATGTCTAGGTATCGTAGCAATAGAGTTCTAATCCTTCATAAAAAGCGATATCGCACCACATTTCTATGTTTCATGGTAAGATATACTATTCTTTGCGAAGTGTTATGCATTCCTCGTCTACGATTCAAATGAATGTAAATGCGACACTTCCTTGCAAGGAAATAGCGTTTGCAGATGTCTACGTATTGTAGCAATAGAATTCAAATGCTTCTTAAAACGCGATATCGCATCTCATTTCTATGTTTCATGGTAAGGTATAATATGATTTGCGAAGTGTTATGCATTCCTCGTCTACGATTGAAATGAATGTAAATGCGACACTTCCTTGCAAGGAAATAGCGTTTGCAGATGTCTACGTATCGTAGCAATAGAGTTCAAATGCTTCTTAAAACGCGATATCGCATCTCATTTCTATGTTTCATGGTAACATATAATATGATTTGCGAAGTGTTATGTATTCCTCGTCTACACTTCAAATGAATGTAAATGCGACACTTCCTTGCAAGGAAATAGCGTTTGCGAATGTCTACCTATCATAGCAATAGTGTTCTAATGCTTCTTAAAACGCGATATCGCATCTTATCTCTATGTTTCATGGTAAGATATAATATTATATGATTTGCGAAGTGTTATGTATTCCTCGTCTACACTTCAAATGAATGTGAATGCGAAACTTCCTCGCTAGGAAATAGCGTTTGCAGATGTCTACGTATCGTAGCAATAGATTTCTAATGCTTCCTAAAACGCGATATCGCATCTGATTTCTATGTTTCATGGTAGGATATAATATGATTTGCGAAGTGTAATGTTTTCCTCGTCTACACCTCAAATGAATGTAAATGCGACACTTCCTTGCAAGGAAATAGCGTTTGCAGATGTCTACGTATCGAAGTAATAGAGTTCAAATGCTTCTTAAAACGAGATATTGCATTTCATATCTATGTTTCATGATAAGATATAATATTCATTGCGAAGTGTTATGCATTCCTCGTCTACGATTCAAATGAATGTAAATGCGACACTTCCTCGCTAGGAAATAGCGTTTGCAGATGTCACCGTATCGTAGCAATAGAGTTCTTTTGATTATTAAAACGCGATATCGCATCTCAATTCTATGTTTCATGGTAAGATATAATATGATTTGCGAAGTGTTATGTATTCCTCGTCTACACTTCAAATGAATGTAAATGCGACACTTCCTTGCAAGGAAATAGCGTTTGCAGATGTCTACCTATCGTAGCAATAGTGTTCTAATGCTTCTTAAAACGCGATATCGCATCTCATTTCTATGTTTCATGGTAAGATATAATATGATTTGCGAAGTGTCATGTATTCCTCGTCTACACTTCAAGTGAATGTAAATGCGACACTTCCTTGCTAGGAAATAGCGTCTGCAGATGTCTAGGTATCGTAGCAATAGAGTTCTAATCCTTCATAAAACGCGATATCGCATCACATTTCTATGTTTCATGGTAAGATATAATATTCTTTGCGAAGTGTTATGCATTCCTCGTCTACGATTCAAATGAATGTAAATGCGACACTTCCTTGCAAGGAAATAGCGTTTGCAGATGTCTACGTATCGTAGCAATAGAGTTCTTATGATTCTTAAAACGCGATATCGCATCTCATTTCTATGTTTCATGGTAAGATATAATATGAATTGCGAAGTGTTATGTATTCCTCGTCTACACTTCAAATGAATGTGAATGCGAAACTTCCTCGCTAGGAAATAGCGTTTGCAGATGTCTACGTATCGTAGCAATAGATTTCTAATGCTTCTTAAAACGCGATATCGCATCTGATTTCTATGTTTCATGGTAAGATATAATATGATTTGCGAAGTGTTATGTTTTCCTCGTCTACACCTCAAATGAATGTAAATGCGACACTTCCTTGCAAGGAAATAGCGTTTGCAGATGTCTACGTATCGAAGCAATAGAGTTCAAATGCTTCTTAAAACGAGATATTGCATCTCATATCTATGTTTCATGATAAGATATAATATTCATTGCGAAGTGTTATGCATTCCTCGTCTACGATTCAAATGAATGTAAATGCGACACTTCCTCGCTAGGAAATAGCGTTTGCAGATGTCTACGTATCGTAGCAATAGAGTTCTTTTGATTATTAAGACGCGATATCGCACCTCAATTCTATGTTTCATGGTAAGATATAATATGATTTGCGAAGTGTTATGTATTCCTCGTCTACACTTCAAATGAATGTAAATGCGACACTTCCTTGCAAGGAAATAGCGTTTGCAGATGTCTACCTATCGTAGCAATAGAGTTCTAATGCTTCTTAAAACGCGATATCGCATCTCATTTCTATGTTTCATGGTAAGATATAATATGATTTGCGAAGTGTCATGTATTCCTCGTCTACACTTCAAATGAATGTAAATGCGGCACTTCCTTGCTAGGAAATAGCGTCTGCAGATGTCTAGGTATCGTAGCAATAGAGTTCTAATCCTTCATAAAACGCGATATCGCATCACATTTCTATGTTTCATGGTAAGATATAATATTCTTTGCGAAGTGTTATGCATTCCTCGTCTACGATTCAAATGAATGTAAATGCGACACTTCCTTGCAAGGAAATAGCGTTTGCAGATGTCTACGTATCGTAGCAATAGAATTCAAATGCTTCTTAAAACGCGATATCGCATCTCATTTCTATGTTTCATGGTAAGATATAATATGATTTGCGAAGTGTTATGTATTCCTCGTCTACACTTCAAATGAATGTAAATGCGACACTTCCTTGCAAGGAAATAGCGTTTGCGAATGTCTAACTATCATAGCAATTGTGTTCTAATGCTTCTTAAAACGCGATATCGCATATCATCTCTATGTTTCATAGTAAGATATAATATGATTTGCGAAGTGTTATGTATTCCTCGTCTACACTTCAAATGAATGTAAAAGCGACACTTACTTGCAAGGAAATAGCGTTTGCAGATGTCTACGTATCGTAGCAATAGAGTTCTTTTGATTATTAAAACGCGATATCGCATCTCATTTCTATGTTTCATGGTAAGATATAATATGATTTGCGAAGTGTTATGTATTCCTCGTCTACACTTCAAATGAATGTAAATGCGACACTTCCTTGCAAGGAAATAGCGTTTGCAGATGTCTACCTATCGTAGAAATAGGGTTCTAATGCTTCTTAAAACGCGATATCGCATCTCATTTCTATGTTTCATGGTAAGATATAATATGATTTGCGATGTGTCATGTATTCCTCGTCTACACTTCAAATGAATGTAAATGCGACACTTCCTTGCTAGGAAATAGCGTCTGCAGATGTCTAGGTATCGTAGCAATAGAGTTCTAATCCTTCATAAAAAGCGATATCGCACCACATTTCTATGTTTCATGGTAAGATATACTATTCATTGCGAAGTGTTATGCATTCCTCGTATACGATTGAAATTAATGTAAATGCGACACTTCCTTGCAAGGAAATAGCGTTTGCAGATGTCTACGTATCGTAGCAATAGAGTTCAAATGCTTCTTAAAACGCGATATTGCATCTCATTTCTATGTTTCATGGTAAGATATAATATGATTTGCGAAGTGTTATGTATTCCTCGTCTACACTTCAAATGAATGTAAATGCGACACTTCCTTGCAAGGAAATAGCGTTTGCGAATGTCTAACTATCATAGCAATTGTGTTCTAATGCTTCTTAAAACGCGATATCGCATCTCATCTCTATGTTTCATGGTAAGATATAATATGATTTGCGAAGTGTTATGTATTCCTCGTCTACACTTCAAATGAATGTAAATGCGACACTTACTTGCAAGGAAATAGCGTTTGCAGATGTCTACGTATCGTAGCAATAGATTTCTCATGATTCTTAAAACGCGATATCGCTTCTCATTTCTATGTTTCATGGTAAGATATAATATGATTTGCGAAGTATTATGTATTCCTCGTCTACACTTCAAATGAATGTAAATGCGACACTTCCTTGCAAGGAAATAGCGTTTGCGAATGTCTACCTATCATAGCAATAGTGTTCTAATGCTTCTAAAATGCGATATCGCATCTCATCTCTATGTTTCATGGTAAGATATAATATGATTTGCGAAGTGTTATGTATTCCTCGTCTACACATCAAATAAATGTAAATGAGACACTTCCATGTAAGGAAATAGCGTTTGCAGATGTCTACCTATCGTAGCAATAGAGTTCTAATGCTTCTTAAAACGCGAAATCGCATCTCATTTCTATGTTTCATGGTAAGATATAATATGATTTGCGAAGTGTCATGTATTGCTCGTCTACACTTCAAATGAATGTAAATGCGACACTTCCTTGCTAGGAAATAGCGTCTGCAGATGTCTAGGTATCGTAGCAATAGAGTTCTAATCCTTCATAAAACGCGATATCGCATCACATTTCTATGTTTCATGGTAAGATATAATATTCATTGCGAAGTGTTATGCATTCCTCGTATACGATTGAAATGAATGTAAATGCGACACTTCCTTGCAAGGAAATAGCGTTTGCAGATGTCTACGTATCGTAGCAATAGAGTTCAAATGCTTCTTAAAACGCGATATCGCATCTCATTTCTATGTTTCATGGTAAGATATAATATTATTTGCGAAGTGTTATGTATTCCTCGTCTACACTTCAAATGAATGTAAATGCGACACTTCCTTGCAAGGAAATAGCGTTTGCAGATGTCTACGTATCGTAGCAATAGAGTTCAAATGCTTCTTAAAACGCGATATCGCATCTCATTTCTATGTTTCATGGTAAGATATAATATGATTTGCGATGTGTTATGTATTCCTCGTCTACACTTCAAATGAATGTAAATGCGACACTTCCTTGCAAGGAAATAGCGTTTGCGAATGTCTACCTATCATAGCAATAGTGTTCTAATGCTTCTTAAAACGCGATATCGCATCTCATCTCTATGTTTCATGGTAAGATGTAATATGATTTGCGAAGTGTTATGTATTCCTCGTCTACACTTCAAATGGATGTAAATGCGACACTTACTTGTAAGGAAATAGCGTTTGCAGATGTCTACGTATCGTAGCAATAGAGTTCTTATGATTCTTAAAACGCGATATCGCATCTCATTTCTATGTTTCATGGTAAGATATAATATGAATTGCGAAGTGTTATGTATTCCTCGTCTACACTTCAAATGAATGTGAATGCGAAACTTCCTCGCTAGGAAATAGCGTTTGCAGATGTCTACGTATCGTAGCAATAGATTTCTAATGCTTCTTAAAACGCGATATCGCATCTGATTTCTATGTTTCATGGTAAGATATAATACGATTTGCGAAGTGTTATGTTTTCATCGTCTACACCTCAAATGAATGTAAATGCGACACTTCCTTGCAAGGAAATAGCGTTTGCAGATGTCTACGTATCGAAGCAATAGAGTTCAAATGCTTCTTAAAACGAGATATTGCATCTCATATCTATGTTTCATGATAAGATATAATATTCATTGCGAAGTGTTATGCATTCCTCGTCTACGATTCAAATGAATGTAAATGCGACATTTCCTGGCTAGGAAATAGCGTTTACAGATGTCTACGTATCGTAGCAATAGAGTTCTTTTGATTCTTAAAACGCGATATCACATCTCATTTCTATGTTTCATGGTAAGATATATTATGATTTGCGAAGTGTTATGTATTCCTCGTCTACACTTCAAATGAATGTAAATGCGACACTTACTTGCAACGAAATAGCGTTTGCAGATGTCTACGTATCGTAGCAATAGTATTCTAATGCTTCTTAAAACGCGATACCGCATCTCAGTTCTATGTTTCATGGTAAGATATAATATGATTTGCGAAGTGTTATGTATTCCTCGTCTACGATTCAAATGAATGTAAATGCGACACTTCCTTGCAAGGAAATAGCGTTTGCAGATGTCTACGTACCGTAGCAGCAGAGTTCTTATGATTCTTAAAACGCGATATCGCATCTCATTTCTATGTTTCATGGTAAGATATAATATGATTTGCGAAGTGTCATGTATTCCTCGCCTACACTTCAAATGAATGAAAATGCCATACTTCCCTGATAGGAAATAGCGTCTGCAGATGTCCAGGTATCGTAGCAAGGGAGTTCTAATGCTTCTTAAAACGCGATATCGCATCTCGTTTCTATGTTTCATGGTAAGATATAATATGATTTGCGAAGTATCATGTATTCCTCGTCTTCTCTTCAAATGAATGTAAATGCGACACTTCCTCGCTAGGACATAGAGTTTGCAGATATCTACGTATCGTGGCAATAGATTTCTAATGCTTCTTAAAACGCGATATCGCATCCCATTTCTATGTTTCATGGTAAGATATAATATTCATTGCGAAGTGTTATGCATTCCTCGTCTACGATTCAAATGAATGTAAATGCGACACTTCCTTGCAAGGAAATAGCGTTTGCAGATGTCTACGTATCGTAGCAATAGATTTCTAATGCTTCTTAAAACGCTATATCGCATCTCATTTCTATGTTTCATGGTAAGATATAATATGATTTGCGAAGTGTCATGTATTCCTCGTCTACACTTCAAATGAATGTAAATGCGACACTTCCTTGCTAGGAAATAGCGTCTGCAGATGTCTAGGTATCGTAGCAATAGAGTTCTAATGCTTCTTAAAACGCGATATCGCATCTCATTTCTATGTTTCATGGTAAGATACATTATGATTTGCGAAGTGTTATGTATTCCTCGTCTACACTTCAGATGAATGTAAATGCGACACTTCCTTGCAAGGAAATAGCGTTTGCAGATGTCTACGTACCGTAGCAGCAGAGTTCTTATGATTCTTAAAACGCGATATCGCATCTCATTTCTATGTTTCATGGTAAGATATAATATGATTTGCGAAGTATCATGTATTCCTCGTCTACACTTCAAATGAATGTAAATGCGACACTTCCTTGCAAGGATATAGCGTTTGCAAATGCCTACCTATCGTAGCAATAGTATTCTAATGCTTCTTAAAACGCGATACCGCATCTCAGAACTATGTTTCATGGTAAGATATAATATGATTTGCGAAGTGTTATGTTTTCCTCGTCTACACTTCAAATGAATGTAAATGCGACACTTCCTTGCAAGGAAATAGCGTTTGAAGATGTCTACGTATCGTAGCAATAGATTTCTTATGATTCTTAAAACGCGATATCGCATCTCATTTCTATGTTTCATGGTAAGATATAATATGATTTGCGAAGTGTTATGTATTCCTCGTCTACACTTCAAATGAATGTAAATGCGACACTTCCTTGCAAGGATATAGCGTTTGCAAATGCCTACCTATCGTAGCAATAGTATTCTAATGCTTCTTAAAACGCGATACCGCATCTCAGAACTATGTTTCATGGTAAGATATAATATGATTTGCGAAGTGTTATGTTTTCCTCGTCTACACTTCAAATGAATGTAAATGCGACACTACCTTGCTAGGAAATAGCGTCTGCAGATGTCTAGGTATCGCAGCAATAGAGTTCTAATGCTTCTTAGAACGCGATATCGCATCTCATTTCTATGTTTCATGGTAAGATATAATATGATTTGCGAAGTGTTATGTATTCCTCGTCTACGATTCAAATGAATGTAAATGCGACACTTCCTTGCAAGGAAATAGCGTTTGCAGATGTCTACGTACCGTAGCAGCAGAGTTCTTATGATTCTTAAAACGCGATATCGCATCTCATTTCTATGTTTCATGGTAAGATATAATATGATTTGCGAAGTGTCATGTATTCCTCGCCTACACTTCAAATGAATGAAAATGCCATACTTCCCTGATAGGAAATAGCGTCTGCAGATGTCCAGGTATCGTAGCAAGGGAGTTCTAATGCTTCTTAAAACGCGATATCGCATCTCGTTTCTATGTTTCATGGTAAGATATAATATGATTTGCGAAGTATCATGTATTCCTCGTCTTCTCTTCAAATGAATGTAAATGCGACACTTCCTCGCTAGGACATAGAGTTTGCAGATATCTACGTATCGTGGCAATAGATTTCTAATGCTTCTTAAAACGCGATATCGCATCCCATTTCTATGTTTCATGGTAAGATATAATATTCATTGCGAAGTGTTATGCATTCCTCGTCTACGATTCAAATGAATGTAAATGCGACACTTCCTTGCAAGGAAATAGCGTTTGCAGATGTCTACGTATCGTAGCAATAGATTTCTAATGCTTCTTAAAACGCTATATCGCATCTCATTTCTATGTTTCATGGTAAGATATAATATGATTTGCGAAGTGTCATGTATTCCTCGTCTACACTTCAAATGAATGTAAATGCGACACTTCCTTGCTAGGAAATAGCGTCTGCAGATGTCTAGGTATCGTAGCAATAGAGTTCTAATGCTTCTTAAAACGCGATATCGCATCTCATTTCTATGTTTCATGGTAAGATACATTATGATTTGCGAAGTGTTATGTATTCCTCGTCTACACTTCAGATGAATGTAAATGCGACACTTCCTTGCAAGGAAATAGCGTTTGCAGATGTCTACGTACCGTAGCAGCAGAGTTCTTATGATTCTTAAAACGCGATATCGCATCTCATTTCTATGTTTCATGGTAAGATATAATATGATTTGCGAAGTATCATGTATTCCTCGTCTACACTTCAAATGAATGTAAATGCGACACTTCCTTGCAAGGATATAGCGTTTGCAAATGCCTACCTATCGTAGCAATAGTATTCTAATGCTTCTTAAAACGCGATACCGCATCTCAGAACTATGTTTCATGGTAAGATATAATATGATTTGCGAAGTGTTATGTTTTCCTCGTCTACACTTCAAATGAATGTAAATGCGGCACTACCTTGCTAGGAAATAGCGTCTGCAGATGTCTAGGTATCGCAGCAATAGAGTTCTAATGCTTCTTAGAACGCGATATCGCATCTCATTTCTATGTTTCATGGTAAGATATAATATGATTTGCGAAGTGTTATGTATTCCTCGTCTACGATTCAAATGAATGTAAATGCGACACTTCCTTGCAAGGAAATAGCGTTTGCAGATGTCTACGTAACGTAGCAGCAGAGTTCTTATGATTCTTAAAACGCGATATCGCATCTCATTTCTATGTTTCATGGTAAGATATAATATGATTTGCGAAGTATCATGTATTCCTCGCCTACACTTCAAATGAATGAAAATGCCATACTTCCCTGGTAGGAAATAGCGTCTGCAGATGTCCAGGTATCGTAGCAAGAGAGTTCTAATGCTTCTTAAAACGCGATATCGCATCTCAGTTCTATGTTTCATGGTAAGATATAATATGATTTGCGAAGTGTTATGTTTTCCTCGTCTACACTTCAAATGAATGTAAATGCGACACTACCTTGCTAGGAAATAGCGTCTGCAGATGTCTAGGTATCGCAGCAATAGAGTTCTAATGCTTCTAAAAACGCGATATCGCATCTCATTTCTATGTTTCATGGTAAGATATAATATTCATTGCGAAGTGTTATGCATTCCTCGTCTACGATTCAAATGAATGTAAATGCGACACTTCCTTGCAAGGAAATAGCGTTTGCAGATGTCTACGTACCGTAGCAACAGAGTTCAAATGCTTCTTAAAACGAGATATTGCATCTCATTTCTATGTTTCATGGTAAGATACATTATGATTTGCGAAGTGTTATGTATTCCTCGTCTACACTTCAAATGAATGTAAATGCGACACTTCCTTGCAAGGAAATAGCGTTTGAAGATGTCTACGTATCGTAGCAATAGATTTCTTATGATTCTTAAAACGCGATATCGCATCTCATTTCTATGTTTCATGGTAAGATATAATATGATTTGCGAAGTGTTATGTATTCCTCGTCTACACTTCAAATGAATGTAAATGCGACACTTCCTTGCAAGGATATAGCGTTTGCAGATGTCTACGTATCGTAGCAATAGATTTCTAATGCTTCTTAAAACGCTATATCGCATCTCATTTCAATGTTTCATGGTAAGATATAATATGATTTGCGAAGTATCATGTATTCCTCGTCTACACTTCAAATGAATGTGAATGCGACACTTCCTCGCAGGAAATAGCGTTTGCAGATGTCTACGTATCGTAGCAACAGATTGCCAATGCTACTTAAAACGCGATATCGCATCTCATTTCTATGTTTCATGGTAAGATATAATATTCATTGCGAAGTGTTATGCATTCCTCGTCTACGATTCAAATGAATGTAAATGCGACACTTCCTTGCAAGGAAATAGCGTTTGCAGATGTCTACGTACCGTAGCAACAGAGTTCAAATGCTTCTTAAAACGAGATATTGCATCTCATTTCTATGTTTCATGGTAAGATACATTATGATTTGCGAAGTGTTATGTATTCCTCGTCTACACTTCAGATGAATGTAAATGCGACACATCCTTGCAAGGAAATAGCGTTTGCAGATGTCTACGTACCGTAGCAGCAGAGTTCTTATGATTCTTAAAACGCGATATCGCATCTCATTTCTATGTTTCATGGTAAGATATAATATGATTTGCGAAGTATCATGTATTCCTCGTCTACACTTCAAATGAATGTAAATGCGACACTTCCTTGCAAGGATATAGCGTTTGCAAATGCCTACCTATCGTAGCAATAGTATTCTAATGCTTCTTAAAACGCGATACCGCATCTCAGAACTATGTTTCATGGTAAGATATAATATGATTTGCGAAGTGTTATGTTTTCCTCGTCTACACTTCAAATGAATGTAAATGCGACACTACCTTGCTAGGAAATAGCGTCTGCAGATGTCTAGGTATCGCAGCAATAGAGTTCTAATGCTTCTTAGAACGCGATATCGCATCTCATTTCTATGTTTCATGGTAAGATATAATATGATTTGCGAAGTGTTATGTATTCCTCGTCTACGATTCAAATGAATGTAAATGCGGCACTACCTTGCTAGGAAATAGCGTTTGCGAATGTCTACGTATAGTAGCAATAGATTTCCAATGCTTCTTAAAACGCGATATCGCATCTCATTTCTATGTTTCATGGTAAGATATAATATGATTTGCGAAGTGTTATGTATTCCTCGTCTACACTTCAAATGAATGTAAATGCGACACTTACTTGCAAGGAAATAGCGTTTGCAGATGTCTACGTATCGTAGCAATAGAGTTCTAATGCTTCTTAAAACGCGATATCGCATCTCATTTCTATGTTTCATGGTAAGATATAATATGATTTGCGAAGTGTCATGTATTCCTCGTCTACACTTCAAATGAATGAAAATTCCATACTTCCCTGATAGGAAATAGCGTCTGCAGATGTCCAGGTATCGTAGCAATAGAGTTCTAATGCTTCTTAAAACGCGATATCGCATCTCGTTTCTATGTTTCAGTGTAAGATATAATATGATTTGCGAAGTATCATGTATTCCTCGTCTTCTCTTCAAATGAATGTAAATGCGACACTTCCTCGCTAGGAAATAGAGTTTGCAGATGTCTACGTATCGTGGCAATAGATTTCTAATGCTTCTTAAAACGCGATATCGCATCCCATTTCTATGTTTCATGGTAAGATATAATATTCATTGCGAAGTGTTATGCATTCCTCGTCTACGATTCAAATGAATGTAAATGCGACACTTCCCTGCAAGGAAATTGCGTTTGCAGATGTCTACGTATCGTAGCAATAGATTTCTAATGCTTCTTAAAACGCTATATCGCATCTCATTTCAATGTTTCATGGTAAGATATAATATGATTTGCGAAGTGTTATGTATGCCTCGTCTACACTTCAAATGAATGTGAATGCGACACTTCCTCGCTATGAAATAGCGTTTGCAGATATCTACGTATCGTAGCAAAAGGTTTCCAATGCTTCTTAAAACGCGATATCGCATCTCATTTCTATGTTTCATGGTAAGATATAATATGATTTGCGAAGTGTCATGTATTCCTCGTCTACACTTCAAATGAATGTAAATGCGACACTTCCTTGCTAGGAAATAGCGTTTGCAGATGTCTACGTATCGTAGCAATAGAGTTCTAATGCTTCTTAAAACGCTATATCGCATCTCATTTCAATGTTTCATGGTAAGATATAATATGATTTGCGAAGTGTTATGTATTCCTCGTCTACGATTCAAATGAATGTAAATGCGACACTTCCTTGCAAGGAAATAGCGTTTGCAGATGTCTACGTATCGTAGCAATAGAGTTCTTATGATTCTTAAAACGCGATATCGCATCTCATTTCTATGTTTCATGGTAAGATATAATATGATTTGCGAAGTGTTATGTATTCCTCGTCTACACTTCAAATGAATGTAAATGCGACACTTCCTTGCAAGGATATAGCGTTTGCAAATGCCTACCTATCGTAGCAATAGTATTCTAATGCTTCTTAAAACGCGATACCGCATCTCAGTTCTATGTTTCATGGTAATATATAATATGATTTGCGAAGTGTTATGTTTTCCGCGTCTACACTTCAAATGAATGTAAATGCGACACTACCTTGCTAGGAAATAGCGTCTGCAGATGTCTAGGTATCGCAGCAATAGAGTTCTAATGCTTCTTAAAACGCGATATCGCATCTCATTTCTATGTTTCATGGTAAGATATAATATGATTTGCGAAGTGTTATGTATTCCTCGTCTACGATTCAAATGAATGTAAATGCGACACTTCCTTGCAAGGAAATAGCGTTTGCAGATGTCTACGTATCGTAGCAATAGAGTTCTAATGCTTCTTAAAACGCGATATCGCATCTCATTTCTATGTTTCATGGTAAGATATAATATGATTTGCGAAGTGTTATGTATTCCTCGTCTACACTTCAAATGAATGTGAATGCGACACTTCCTTGCAAGGAAATAGCGTTTGCGAATGTCTACGTATCGTAGCAATAGATTTCCAATGCTTCTTAAAACGCGATATCGCATCTCATTTCTATGTTTCATGGTAAGATATAATATGATTTGCGAAGTGTTATGTATTCCTCGTCTACACTTCAAATGAATGTAAATGCGACACTTACTTGCAAGGAAATAGCGTTTGCAGATGTCTACGTATCGTAGCAATAGAGTTCTTATGATCCTTAAAACGCGATATCGCATCTCATTTCTATGTTGCATGGTAAGATATAATATGATTTGCGAAGTGTTATGGATTCCCCGTCTACACTGCAAATGAATGTGAATGCGAAACATCCTCGCCAGGAAATAGCGTTTGCAGATGTCTACGTATCGTAGCAATAGATTTCTAATGCTTCTTAAAACGCGATATCGCATCTCATTTCTATGTTTCATGGTAAGATACAATATGAATTGCGAAGTGTCATGTATACCTCGTCTACACTTCAAATGAATGTAAATGCGACACTTCCTCGCAAGGAAATAGCGTTTGCGAATGTCTATCTATCGTAGCAATAGTGTTCTAATGCTTCTTAAAACGCGATATGGAATCTCATTTCTATGTTTCATGGCAAGATATAATATGATTTGCGAAGTGTTATGCATTCCTCGTCTACGATTCAAATGAATGTAAATGCGACACTTCCTTGCAAGGAAATAGCGTTTGCAGATGTCTACGTATCGTAGCAATAGAGTTCTTATGATTCTTTAAACGCGATATCGCATCTCATTTCTATGTTTCATGGTAAGATATAATATGATTTGCGAAGTGTTATGTATTCCTCGTCTACACTTCAAATGAATGTAAATGAGACACTTCCTTGCAAGGAAATAGCGTTTGCAGATGTCTACGTATCGTAGCAATAGAGTTCTTATGATTCTTTAAACGCGATATCGCATCTCATTTCTATGTTTCATGGTAAGATATAATATGATTTGCGAAGTGTCATGTATTCCTCGTCTACACTTCAAATGAATGAAAATTCCATACTTCCCTGATAGGAAATAGCGTCTGCAGATGTCCAGGTATCGTAGCAATAGAGTTCTAATGCTTCTTAAAACGCGATATCGCATCTCGTTTCTATGTTTCAGTGTAAGATATAATATGATTTGCGAAGTATCATGTATTCCTCGTCTTCTCTTCAAATGAATGTAAATGCGACACTTCCTCGCTAGGAAATAGAGTTTGCAGATGTCTACGTATCGTGGCAATAGATTTCTAATGCTTCTTAAAACGCGATATCGCATCCCATTTCTATGTTTCATGGTAAGATATAATATTCATTGCGAAGTGTTATGCATTCCTCGTCTACGATTCAAATGAATGTAAATGCGACACTTCCCTGCAAGGAAATTGCGTTTGCAGATGTCTACGTATCGTAGCAATAGATTTCTAATGCTTCTTAAAACGCTATATCGCATCTCATTTCAATGTTTCATGGTAAGATATAATATGATTTGCGAAGTGTTATGTATGCCTCGTCTACACTTCAAATGAATGTGAATGCGACACTTCCTCGCTATGAAATAGCGTTTGCAGATGTCTACGTATCGTAGCAAAATGTTTCCAATGCTTCTTAAAACGCGATATCGCATCTCATTTCTATGTTTCATGGTAAGATATAATATGATTTGCGAAGTGTCATGTATTCCTCGTCTACACTTCAAATGAATGTAAATGCGACACTTCCTTGCTAGGAAATAGCGTCTGCAGATATCTAGGTATCGTAGCAAGAGAGTTCTAATGCTTCTTAAAACGCGATATCGCATCTCATTTCTATGTTTCATAGTAAGATATAATATGATTTGCGAAGTATCATGTATTCCTCGCCTACACTTCAAATGAATGTGAATGCGACACTTCCTCGCTAGGAAATAGCGTTTGCAGATGCCTACGTATCGTAGCAATAGATTTCTAATGGTTCTTAAAACGCGATATCGCATCTCATTTCTATGTTTCATGGTAAGATATAATATTCATTGCGAAGTGTTATGCATTCCTCGTCTACGATTCAAATGAATGTAAATGCGACACTTCCTTGCAAGGAAATAGCGTTTGCAGATGTCTACGTACCGTAGCAACAGAGTTCAAATGCTTCTTAAAACGAGATATTGCATCTCATTTCTATGTTTCATGGTAAGATACATTATGATTTGCGAAGTGTTATGTATTCCTCGTCTACACTTCAAATGAATGTAAATGCGACACTTCCTTGCAAGGAAATAGCGTTTGCAGATGTCTACGTATCGTAGCAATAGAGTTCTTATGATTCTTAAAACGCGATATCGCATCTCATTTCTATGTTTCATGGTAAGATATAATATGATTTGCGAAGTGTTATGTATTCCTCGTCTACACTTCAAATGAATGTAAATGCGACACTTCCTTGCAAGGATATAGCGTTTGCAAATGCCTACCTATCGTAGCAATAGAGTTCTAATGCTTCTTAAAACGCTATACCGCATCTCAGTTCTATGTTTCATGGTAAGATATAATATCATTTGCGAAGTGTTATGTTTTCCGCGTCTACACTTAAAATGAATGTAATTGCGACACTACCTTGCTAGGAAATAGCGTCTGCAGATGTCTAGGTATCGCAGCAATAGAGTTCTAATGCTTCTTAAAACGCGATATCGCATCTCATTTCTATGTTTTATGGTAAGATATAATATGATTTGCGAAGTGTTATGTATTCCTCGTCTACACTTCAAATGAATGTGAATGCGACACTTCCTCGCAGGAAATAGCGTTTGCAGATGTCTACGTATCGTAGCAATAGATTGCCAATGCTTCCTAAAACGCGATATCGCATCTTATTTCTATGTTTCATGGTAAGATATAATATGATTTGCGATGTGTCATGTATTCCTCGCCTACACTTCAAATGAATGAAAATGCCATACTTCCCTGATAGGAAATAGCGTCTGCAGATGTCCAGGTATCGTAGCAATAGAGTTCTAATGCTTCTTAAAACGCGATATCGCATCTCATTTCTATGTTTCATGGTAAGATATAATATGATTTGCGAAGTGTTATGTATTCCTCGTCTACGATTCAAATGAATGTAAATGCGACACTTCCATGCAAGGAAATAGCGTCTGCAGATGTCTAGGTATCGTAGCAATAGAGTTCTAATGCTTCTTAAAACGCGATATCGCATCTCATTTCTATGTTTCATGGTAAGATACAATATGATTTGCGATGTATCATGTATTCCTCGTCTACACATCAAATGAATGTAAATGCGACACTTCCTCGCTAGGAAATAGAGTTTGCAGATGTCTACGTATCGTAGCAACAGATTTCCAATGCTTCTTAAAACGCGATATCGCATCTCATTTCTATGTTTTATGGTAAGATATAATATGATTTGCGAAGTGTTATGTATTCCTCGTCTACACTTCAAATGAATGTAAATGCGACACTTCCTTGCTAGGAAATAGCGTCTGCAGATGTCTAGGTATCGTAGCAATAGAGTTCTAATCCTTCATAAAAAGCGATATCGCACCACATTTCTATGTTTCATGGTAAGATATACTATTCATTGCGAAGTGTTATGCATTCCTCGTATACGATTGAAATTAATGTAAATGCGACACTTCCTTGCAAGGAAATAGCGTTTGCAGATGTCTACGTATCGTAGCAATAGAGTTCTTATGATTCTTAAAACGCGATATCGCATCTCATTTCTATTTTGCATGGTAAGATATAATATGATTTGCGAAGTGTTATGGATTCCCCGTCTACACTGCAAATGAATGTGAATGCGACACTACCTTCCTAGGAAATAGCGTCTGTAGATGTCTAGGTATCGCAGCAAAAGGGTTCTAATGCTCCTTAAAACGCGATATCGCATCTCATTTCTATGTTTCATGATAAGATATAATATGATTTGCGAAGTGTCATGTATTCCTCGTCCACACTTCAAATGAATGTAAATGCGACACTTCATTGCAAGGAAATAGCGTTTGCGAATATCCATCTATCGTAGCAATAGTGTTCTAATGCTTCTTAAAACGCGATATCGCATCTCATTTCTATGTTTCATGGTAAGATATAATATGATTTGCGAAGTGTTATGTATTCCTCGTCTACACTTCAAGTGAATGTAAATGCGACACTTCCTTGCAAGGAAATAGCGTTTGCAAACGTCTACCTACCGTAGCAATAGAGTTCTAATGCTTCGTAAAACGCGATATCGCATCTCATTTCTATGTTTCATGGTAAGATATAATATGATTTGCGAAATGTTATGTATTCCTCGTCTACACTTCAAATGAATGTAAATGCGACACTTCCTCGCCAGGAAATAGCGTTTGCAGATGTCTACGTATCGTAGCAATAGATTTCTAATGCTTCTTAAAACGCGATATCGCATCTCGTTTCTATGTTTCATGGTAAGATACAATATGAATTGCGAAGTGTCATGTATACCTCGTCTACGATTCAAATGAATGTAAATGCGACACTTCCATGCAAGGAAATAGCGTCTGCAGATGTCTAGGTATCGTAGCAATAGAGTTCTAATGCTTCTTAAAACGCGATATCGCATCTCATTTCTATGTTTCATGGTAAGATACAATATGATTTGCGAAGTATCATGTATTCCTCGTCTACACATCAAATGAATGTAAATGCGACACTTCCTCGCTAGGAAATAGAGTTTGCAGATGTCTACGTATCGTAGCAACAGATTTCCAATGCTTCTTAAAACGCGATATCGCATCTCATCTCTATGTTTCATGGTAAGATATAATATGATTTGCGAAGTGTTATGTATTCCTCGTCTACACTTCAAATGAACGTAAATGCGACACTTACTTGCAAGGAAATAGCGTTTGCAGATGTCTACGTATCGTAGCAATAGAGTTCTTATGATTCTTAAAACGCGATATCGCATCTCATTTCTATGTTGCATGGTAAGATATAATATGATTTGCGAAGTGTTATGGATTCCTCGTCTACACGCCAAATGAATGTGAATGCGACACTTCCTTGCAAGGAAATAGCGTTTGCGAATATCTACCTATCGTAGCAATAGTGTTCTAGTGCTTCTTAAAACGCGATATCGCATCTCATTCCTATGGTTCATGATAAGATATATTATGATTTGCGAAGTGTTATGTATTCCTCGTCTACACTTCAAATGAATGTAAATGCGACACTTACTTGCAACGAAATAGCGTTTGCAGATGTCTACGTATCGTAGCAATAGAGTTCTTATGATTCTTAAAACGCAATATCGCATCTCATTTCTATGTTTCATGGTAAGATATAATATGATTTGCGAAGTGTTATGTATCCTCGTCTACACTTCAAATGAATGTAAATGCGACACTACCTTGCTAGGAAATAGCGTCTGCAGATGTCTAGGTATCGCAGCAATAGAGATCTAATGCTTCTTAAAACGCGATATCGCATCTCATTTCTATGTTTCATGGTAAGATATAATATGATTTGCGAAGTATCATGTATTCCTCGTCTACACTTCAAATGAATGTAAATGCCACTTCCCTGCTAGGAAATAGCGTCTGCAGATGTCCAGGTATCATAGCAATAGAGTTCTAAAGCTTCTTAAAACGCGATATCGCATCTCATTTCTATGTTTCATGGTAAGATATAATATGATTTGCGAAGTATCATGTATTCCTCGTCTACACTTCAAATGAATGTAAATGCGACACTTCCTCGCTAGGAAATAGCGTTTGCAGATGTCTACGTATCGTAGCAATAGATTTCTAATGCTTCTTAAAACGCGATATCGCATCTCATTTCTATGTTTCATGGTAAAATATAATATGATTTGCGAAGTGTCATGTATTCCTCGTCTACACTTCAAATGAATGTAAATGCGACACTACCTTGCTAGGAAATAGCGTCTGCAGATGTCTAGGTATCGCAGCAATAGAGTTCTAATGCTTCTTAAAACGCGATATCGCATCTCATTTCTATGTTTCATGGTAAGATATAATATGATTTGCGAAGTGTTATGTATTCCTCGTCTACACTTCAAATGAATGTGAATGCGACACTTCCTCGCTAGGAAATAGCGTTTGCAGATGTCTACGTATCGTAGCAATAGATTTCTAATGCTTCTTAAAACGCGATATCGCATCTCATTTCTATGTTTCATGGTAAGATATAATATGATTTGCGAAGTATCATGTATTCCTCGTCTACACTTCAAATGAATGTAAATGCGACACTTCCTCGCTAGGAAATAGCGTTTGCAGATGTCTACGTATCGTAGCAATAGAGTTCTAATGCTTCCTAAAACGCGATATCGCATCTCATTTCTATGTTTCATGGTAAGATATAATATGATTTGCGAAGTATCATGTATTCCTCCTCTACACTTCAAATGAATGTAAATGCGACACTTACTTGCAAGGAAATAGCGTTTGCAGATGTCTACGTATCGTGGCAATAGAGTTCTTATTATTCTTAAAACGCGATATTGCATCTCATTTCTATGTTTCATGGTAAGATATAATATGATTTGCGAAGTGTTATGTATTCCTCGTCTACACTTCAAATGAATGTGAATGCGAAACTTCCTCGCTAGGAAATAGCGTTTGCAGATGTCTACGTATCGTAACAATAGATTTCTAATGCTTCTTAAAACGCGATATCGCATCTCATTTCTATGTTTCATGGTAAGATATAATATGATTTGCGAAGTGTTATGCATTCCTCGTCTACGATTCAAATGAATGTAAATGCGACACTTCCTTGCAAGGAAATAGCGTTTGCAGATGTCTACGTATCGTAGCAATAGAGTTCTTATGATTCTTAAAACGCGATATCGCATCTCATTTCTATGTATCATGGTAAGATATAATATGATTTGCGAAGTGTTATGTATTCCTCGTCTACACTTCAAATGAATGTGAATGCGACACTTCCTCTCTAGGAAATAGCGTTTGCAGATGTCTACGTATCGTAGCAATAGATTTCCAATGCTTCTTAAAACGCGATATCGCATCTCATTTCTATGTTTCATGGTAAGATATAATATGATTTGCGAAGTGTCATGTATTCCTCGTCTACACTTTAAATGAATGTAAATGCCACACTTCCCTGCTAGGAAATAGCGTCTGCAGATGTCCAGGTATCGTAGCAATAGAGTTCTAATGCTTCTTAAAACGCGATATCGCATCTCATTTCTATGTTTCATGGTAAGATATAATATGATTTGCGAAGTGTTATGTATTCCTCGTCTACACTTCAAATGAATGTGAATGCGACACTTCCTCGCTAGGAAATAGCGTTTGCAGATGTCTACGTATCGTAGCAATAGATTTCTAATGCTTCTTAAAACGCGATATCGCATCTCATTTCTATATTTCATGGTAAGATATAATATGATTTGCGAAGTGTCATGTATTCCTCGTCTACACTTCAAATGAATGTAAATGCGACACTTCCTTGCAAGGAAATAGCGTTTGCAGATGTCTACGTATCGTAGCAATAGAGTTCTTATGATTCTTAAAACGCGATATCGCATCTCATTTCTATGTTTCATGGTAAGATATAATATGATTTGCGAAGTGTTATGTATTCCTCGTCTACACTTCAAATGAATGTAAATGCGACACTTCCTTGCAAGGATATAGCGTTTGCAAATGCCTACCTATCGTAGCAATAGAGTTCTAATGCTTCTTAAAACGCTATACCGCATCTCAGTTCTATGTTTCATGGTAAGATATAATATCATTTGCGAAGTGTTATGTTTTCCGCGTCTACACTTAAAATGAATGTAATTGCGACACTACCTTGCTAGGAAATAGCGTCTGCAGATGTCTAGGTATCGCAGCAATAGAGTTCTAATGCTTCTTAAAACGCGATATCGCATCTCATTTCTATGTTTTATGGTAAGATATAATATGATTTGCGAAGTGTTATGTATTCCTCGTCTACACTTCAAATGAATGTGAATGCGACACTTCCTCGCAGGAAATAGCGTTTGCAGATGTCTACGTATCGTAGCAATAGATTGCCAATGCTTCCTAAAACGCGATATCGCATCTTATTTCTATGTTTCATGGTAAGATATAATATGATTTGCGATGTGTCATGTATTCCTCGCCTACACTTCAAATGAATGAAAATGCCATACTTCCCTGATAGGAAATAGCGTCTGCAGATGTCCAGGTATCGTAGCAATAGAGTTCTAATGCTTCTTAAAACGCGATATCGCATCTCATTTCTATGTTTCATGGTAAGATATAATATGATTTGCGAAGTGTTATGTATTCCTCGTCTACGATTCAAATGAATGTAAATGCGACACTTCCATGCAAGGAAATAGCGTCTGCAGATGTCTAGGTATCGTAGCAATAGAGTTCTAATGCTTCTTAAAACGCGATATCGCATCTCATTTCTATGTTTCATGGTAAGATACAATATGATTTGCGATGTATCATGTATTCCTCGTCTACACATCAAATGAATGTAAATGCGACACTTCCTCGCTAGGAAATAGAGTTTGCAGATGTCTACGTATCGTAGCAACAGATTTCCAATGCTTCTTAAAACGCGATATCGCATCTCATTTCTATGTTTTATGGTAAGATATAATATGATTTGCGAAGTGTTATGTATTCCTCGTCTACACTTCAAATGAATGTAAATGCGACACTTACTTGCAAGGAAATAGCGTTTGCAGATGTCTACGTATCGTAGCAATAGAGTTCTTATGATTCTTAAAACGCGATATCGCATCTCATTTCTATTTTGCATGGTAAGATATAATATGATTTGCGAAGTGTTATGGATTCCCCGTCTACACTGCAAATGAATGTGAATGCGACACTACCTTCCTAGGAAATAGCGTCTGTAGATGTCTAGGTATCGCAGCAAAAGGGTTCTAATGCTCCTTAAAACGCGATATCGCATCTCATTTCTATGTTTCATGATAAGATATAATATGATTTGCGAAGTGTCATGTATTCCTCGTCCACACTTCAAATGAATGTAAATGCGACACTTCATTGCAAGGAAATAGCGTTTGCGAATATCCATCTATCGTAGCAATAGTGTTCTAATGCTTCTTAAAACGCGATATCGCATCTCATTTCTATGTTTCATGGTAAGATATAATATGATTTGCGAAGTGTTATGTATTCCTCGTCTACACTTCAAGTGAATGTAAATGCGACACTTCCTTGCAAGGAAATAGCGTTTGCAAACGTCTACCTACCGTAGCAATAGAGTTCTAATGCTTCGTAAAACGCGATATCGCATCTCATTTCTATGTTTCATGGTAAGATATAATATGATTTGCGAAATGTTATGTATTCCTCGTCTACACTTCAAATGAATGTAAATGCGACACTTCCTCGCCAGGAAATAGCGTTTGCAGATGTCTACGTATCGTAGCAATAGATTTCTAATGCTTCTTAAAACGCGATATCGCATCTCGTTTCTATGTTTCATGGTAAGATACAATATGAATTGCGAAGTGTCATGTATACCTCGTCTACACTTCAAATGAATGTAAATGCGACACTTCCTTGCAAGGAAATAGCGTTTGCGAATGTCTATCTATCGTAGCAACAGAGTTCTTATGATTCTTAAAACGCGATATCGCATCTCATTTCTATGTTTTATGGTAAGATATAATATGATTTGCGAAGTGTTATGTATTCCTCGTCTACACTTCAAATGAATGTGAATGCGAAACTTCCTCGCAGGAAATAGCGTTTGCAGATGTCTACGTATCGTAGCAATAGATTGCCAATGCTTCCTAAAACGCGATATCGCATCTTATTTCTATGTTTCATGGTAAGATATAATATGATTTGCGATGTGTCATGTATTCCTCGCCTACACTTCAAATGAATGAAAATGCCATACTTCCCTGATAGGAAATAGCGTCTGCAGATGTCCAGGTATCGTAGCAATAGAGTTCTAATGCTTCTTAAAACGCGATATCGCATCTCTTTTCTATGTTTCATGGTAAGATATAATATGATTTGCGAAGTGTTATGTATTCCTCGTCTACGATTCAAATGAATGTAAATGCGACACTTCCATGCAAGGAAATAGCGTCTGCAGATGTCTAGGTATCGTAGCAATAGAGTTCTAATGCTTCTTAAAACGCGATATCGCATCTCATTTCTATGTTTCATGGTAAGATACAATATGATTTGCGAAGTATCATGTATTCCTCGTCTACACATCAAATGAATGTAAATGCGACACTTCCTCGCTAGGAAATAGAGTTTGCAGATGTCTACGTATCGTAGCAACAGGTTTCCAATGCTTCTTAAAACGCGATATCGCATCTCATCTCTATGTTTCATGGTAAGATATAATATGATTTGCGAAGTGTTATGTATTCCTCGTCTACACTTCAAATGAACGTAAATGCGACACTTACTTGCAAGGAAATAGCGTTTGCAGATGTCTACGTATCGTAGCAATAGAGTTCTTATGATTCTTAAAACGCGATATCGCATCTCATTTCTATGTTGCATGGTAAGATATAATATGATTTGCGAAGTGTTATGGATTCCTCGTCTACACGCCAAATGAATGTGAATGCGACACTTCCTTGCAAGGAAATAGCGTTTGCGAATATCTACCTATCGTAGCAATAGTGTTCTAATGCTTCTTAAAACGCGATATCGCATCTCATTCCTATGGTTCATGATAAGATATATTATGATTTGCGAAGTGTTATGTATTCCTCGTCTACACTTCAAATGAATGTAAATGCGACACTTACTTGCAACGAAATAGCGTTTGCAGATGTCTACGTATCGTAGCAATAGAGTTCTTATGATTCTTAAAACGCAATATCGCATCTCATTTCTATGTTTCATGGTAAGATATAATATGATTTGCGAAGTGTTATGTATCCTCGTCTACACTTCAAATGAATGTAAATGCGACACTACCTTGCTAGGAAATAGCGTCTGCAGATGTCTAGGTATCGCAGCAATAGAGATCTAATGCTTCTTAAAACGCGATATCGCATCTCATTTCTATGTTTCATGGTAAGATATAATATGATTTGCGAAGTATCATGTATTCCTCGTCTACACTTCAAATGAATGTAAATGCCACTTCCCTGCTAGGAAATAGCGTCTGCAGATGTCCAGGTATCATAGCAATAGAGTTCTAAAGCTTCTTAAAACGCGATATCGCATCTCATTTCTATGTTTCATGGTAAGATATAATATGATTTGCGAAGTATCATGTATTCCTCGTCTACACTTCAAATGAATGTAAATGCGACACTTCCTCGCTAGGAAATAGCGTTTGCAGATGTCTACGTATCGTAGCAATAGATTTCTAATGCTTCTTAAAACGCGATATCGCATCTCATTTCTATGTTTCATGGTAAAATATAATATGATTTGCGAAGTGTCATGTATTCCTCGTCTACACTTCAAATGAATGTAAATGCGACACTACCTTGCTAGGAAATAGCGTCTGCAGATGTCTAGGTATCGCAGCAATAGAGTTCTAATGCTTCTTAAAACGCGATATCGCATCTCATTTCTATGTTTCATGGTAAGATATAATATGATTTGCGAAGTGTTATGTATTCCTCGTCTACACTTCAAATGAATGTGAATGCGACACTTCCTCGCTAGGAAATAGCGTTTGCAGATGTCTACGTATCGTAGCAATAGATTTCTAATGCTTCTTAAAACGCGATATCGCATCTCATTTCTATATTTCATGGTAAGATATAATATGATTTGCGAAGTGTCATGTATTCCTCGTCTACACTTCAAATGAATGTAAATGCGACACTTCCTTGCTAGGAAATAGCGTCTGCAGATGTCTAGGTATCGTAGCAATAGAGTTCTAATGCTTCTTAAAACGCGATATCGCATCTCATTTCTATGTTTCATGGTAAGATATAATATGATTTGCGAAGTATCATGTATTCCTCGTCTACACTTCAAATGAATGTAAATGCGACACTTCCTCGCTAGGAAATAGCGTTTGCAGATGTCTACGTATCGTAGCAATAGAGTTCTAATGCTTCCTAAAACGCGATATCGCATCTCATTTCTATGTTTCATGGTAAGATATAATATGATTTGCGAAGTATCATGTATTCCTCCTCTACACTTCAAATGAATGTAAATGCGACACTTACTTGCAAGGAAATAGCGTTTGCAGATGTCTACGTATCGTGGCAATAGAGTTCTTATTATTCTTAAAACGCGATATTGCATCTCATTTCTATGTTTCATGGTAAGATATAATATGATTTGCGAAGTGTTATGTATTCCTCGTCTACACTTCAAATGAATGTGAATGCGAAACTTCCTCGCTAGGAAATAGCGTTTGCAGATGTCTACGTATCGTAACAATAGATTTCTAATGCTTCTTAAAACGCGATATCGCATCTCATCTCTATGTTTCATTGTAAGATATAATATGAATTGCGAAGTGTCATGTATACCTCGTCTACACTTCAAATGAATGTAAATGCGACACTTCCTTGCAAGGAAATAGCGCTTGCGAATGTCTGTCTATCGTAGCAATAGTGTTCTAATGCTTCTTAAAACGCGATATCGCATCTCATTTCTATGTTTCATGGTAAGATATAATATGATTTGCGAAGTGTTATGCATTCCTCGTCTACGATTCAAATGAATGTAAATGCGACACTTCCTTGCAAGGAAATAGCGTTTGCAGATGTCTACGTATCGTAGCAATAGAGTTCTTATGATTCTTAAAACGCGATATCGCATCTCATTTCTATGTATCATGGTAAGATATAATATGATTTGCGAAGTGTTATGTATTCCTCGTCTACACTTCAAATGAATGTGAATGCGACACTTCCTCTCTAGGAAATAGCGTTTGCAGATGTCTACGTATCGTAGCAATAGATTTCCAATGCTTCTTAAAACGCGATATCGCATCTCATTTCTATGTTTCATGGTAAGATATAATATGATTTGCGAAGTGTCATGTATTCCTCGTCTACACTTTAAATGAATGTAAATGCCACACTTCCCTGCTAGGAAATAGCGTCTGCAGATGTCCAGGTATCGTAGCAATAGAGTTCTAATGCTTCTTAAAACGCGATATCGCATCTCATTTCTATGTTTCATGGTAAGATATAATATGATTTGCGAAGTGTTATGTATTCCTCGTCTACACTTCAAATGAATGTGAATGCGACACTTCCTCGCTAGGAAATAGCGTTTGCAGATGTCTACGTATCGTAGCAATAGATTTCTAATGCTTCTTAAAACGCGATATCGCATCTCATTTCTATATTTCATGGTAAGATATAATATGATTTGCGAAGTGTCATGTATTCCTCGTCTACACTTCAAATGAATGTAAATGCGACACTTCCTTGCTAGGAAATAGCGTCTGCAGATGTCTAGGTATCGTAGCAATTGAGTTCTAATGCTTCTTAAAACGCGATATCGCATCTCATTTCTATGTTTCATGGTAAGATATAATATGATTTGCGAAGTATCATGTATTCCTCGTCTACACTTTAAATGAATGTAAATGCGACACTTCCTCGCTAGGAAATAGCGTTTGCAGATGTCTACGTATCGTAGCAATAGAGTTCTAATGCTTCTTAAAACGCGATATCGCATCTCATTTCTATGTTTCATGGTAAGATATAATACGATTTGCGAAGTATCATGTATTCCTCCTCTACACTTCAAATGAATGTAAATGCGACACTTACTTGCAAGGAAATAGCGTTTGCAGATGTCTACGTATCGTAGCAATAGAGTTCTTATGATTCTTAAAACGCGATATCGCATCTCATTTCTATGTTTCATGGTAAGATATAATATGATTTGCGAAGTGTTATGTATTCCTCGTCTACACTTCAAATGAATGTGAATGCGAAACTTCCTCGCTAGGAAATAGCGTTTGCAGATGTCTACGTATCGTAGCAATAGATTTCTAATGCCTCTTAGAACGCTATATCGCTTCTCATTTCTATGTTTCATGGTAAGATATAATATGATTTGCGAAGTGTTATGTATACCTGGTCTACACTCCAAATGAATGTGAATGCGACACTTCCTCGCTTGGAAATAGCGTTTGCAGATGTCTACGTATCGTAGCAATAGATTTGTAATGCTTCTTAAAACGCGATATCGCATCTCATTTCTATGTTTCATGGTAAGATATAATATGATTTGCGAAGTGTTATGTATTCCTCGTCTACACTTCAAATGAATGTAAATGCGACACTTCCTTGCAAGGAAATAGCGTTTGCAGATGTCTACGTATCGTAGCAATAGTGTTCTAATGCTTCTTAGAACGCGATATCGCATCTCATCTCTATGTTTCATGGTAAGATATATTACGATTTGCGAAGTGTTATGTATTCCTCGTCTACACTTCAAACGAATGTAAATGCGACACTACCTTGCTAGGAAATAGCGTCTGCAGATGTCTAGGTATCGCAGCAATAGAGTTCTAATGCTTCTTAAAACGCGATATCGCATCTCATTTCTATGTTTCATGGTAAGATATAATATGATTTGCGAAGCATCATGTATTCCTCGTCTACACTACAAATGAATGTAAATGCGACACTTCCTCGCTAGGAAATAGCGTTTGCAGATGTCTACGTATCGTAGCAATAGAGTTCTAATGCTTCTTAAAACGCGATATCGCATCTCATTTCTATGTTTCATGGTAAGATATAATATGATTTGCGAAGTATCATGTATTCCTCGTCTACACTTCAAATGAATGTAAATGCGACACTTCCTCGCTAGGAAATAGCGTTTGCAGATGTCTACATATCGTAGCAATAGAGTTCTTATGATTCCTAAAACGCGATATCGCATCACATTTCTATGTTTCATGGTAAGATATAATATGATTTGCGAAGTGTTATGGATTCTTCGTCTACACTGCAAATGAATGTGAATGCGAAACTTCCTCGCTTGGAAATAGCGTTTGCAGATGTCTACGTATCGTAGCAATAAATTTCTAATGCAACTTAAGACGCGATATCGCATCTCATTTCTATGTTTCATGGTAAGATATAATATTCATTGCGAAGTGTTATGCATTCCTCGTCTACGATTCAAATGAATATAAATGCGACACTTCCTTGCAAGGAAATAGCGTTTGCAGATGTCTACGTATCGTAGCAATAGAGTTCTAATGCTTCTTAAAACGCGATATCGCATCTCATTTCTATGTTTCGTGGTAAGATATAATATGATTAGCGAAGTGTTATGTATACCTCGTCTACACTTCAAATGAATGTAAATGCGACACTTACTTGCAAGGAAATAGCGTTTGCAGATGTCTACGTATCGTAGCAATAGATTTCTTATGATTCTTAAAACGCGATATCGCATCTCATTTCTATGTTTCATGGTAAGATATAATATGATTTGCGAAGTGTTATGTATTCCTCGTCTACACTTCAAATGAATGTGAATGCGAAAGTTCCTCGCTAGGAAATAGCGTTTGCAGATGTCTACGTATCGAAGCAATAGAGTTCAAATGCTTCTTAAAACGCGATATCGCATCTCATTTCTATGTTGCATGGTAAGATATAATATGATTTGCGAAGTGTTATGGATTCCTCGTCTACACTGCAAATGAATGTGAATGCGAAACTTCCTCGCTTGGAAATAGCGTTTGCAGATGTCTACGTATCGTAGCAATAAATTTCTAATGCAACTTAAGACGCGATATCGCATCTCATTTCTATGTTTCATGGTAAGATATAATATTCATTGCGAAGTGTTATGCATTCCTCGTCTACGATTCAAATGAATATAAATGCGACACTTCCTTGCAAGGAAATAGCGTTTGCAGATGTCTACGTATCGTAGCAATAGAGTTCTAATGCTTCTTAAAACGCGATATCGCATCTCATTTCTATGTTTCATGGTAAGATATAATATGATTAGCGAAGTGTTATGTATACCTCGTCTACACTTCAAATGAATGTAAATGCGACACTTACTTGCAAGGAAATAGCGTTTGCAGATGTCTACGTATCGTAGCAATAGAGTTCTTATGATTCTTAAAACGCGATATCGCATCTCATTTCTATGTTTCATGGTAAGATATAATATGATTTGCGAAGTGTTATGTATTCCTCGTCTACACTTCAAATGAATGTGAATGCGAAAGTTCCTCGCTAGGATATAGCGTTTGCAGATGTCTACGTATCGTAGCAATAGATTTCTAATGCTTCTTAAAACGCGATATCGCATCTCATATCTATGTTTCATGGTAAGATATAATATGAATTGCGAAGTGTCATGTATACCTCGTCTACACTTCAAATGAATGTAAATGCGACACTTCCTTGCAAGGAAATAGCGTTTGCTAATGTCTATCTATCGTAGCAATAGTGTTCTAATGCTTCTTAAAACGCGATATCGCGTCTCATTTCTACGCTTCATGGTAAGATATAATATGATTTGCGAAGTGTCATGTATTCCTCGTCTACACTTCAAATGAATGTAAATGCGACACTACCTTGCTAGGAAATAGCGTCTGCAGATGTCTAGGTATCGCAGCAATAGAGATCTAATGCTTCTTAAAACGCGATATCGCATCTCATTTCTATGTTTCATGGTAAGATATAATATGATTTGCGAAGTGCTATGTATTCCTCGTCTACACTTCAAATGAATGTGAATGCGACACTTCCTCGCTAGGAAATAGCGTTTGCAGATGTCTACGTATCGTAGCAATAGATTTCTAATGCTTCTTAAAACGGCGATATCGCATCTCATTCCTATATTTCATGGTAAGATATAATATGATTTGCGAAGTGTCATGTATTCCTCGTCTACACTTCAAATGAATGTAAATGCGATACTTCCTTGCTAGGAAAATAGCGTCTGCAGATGTCTAGGTATCGTAGCAATAGAGTTCTAATGCTTCTTAAACGCGATATCGCATCTCATTTCTATGTTTCATGGTAAGATATAATATGATTTGCGAAGTATCATGTATTCCTCGTCTACACTTCAAATGAATGTAAATGCGACACTTCCTCGCTAGGAAATAGCGTTTGCAGATGTCTACGTATCGTAGCAATAGAGTTCTAATGCTTCTTAAAACGCGATATCGCATCTCATTTCTATGTTTCATGGTAAGATATAATATGATTTGCGAAGTATCATGTATTCCTCCTCTACACTTCAAATGAATGTAAATGCGACACTTACTTGCAAGGAAATAGCGTTTGCAGATGTCTACGTATCGTAGCAATAGAGTTCTTATGATTCTTAAAACGCGATATCGCATCTCATTTCTATGTTTCATGGTAAGATATAATATGATTTGCGAAGTGTTATGTATTCCTCGTCTACACTTCAAATGAATGTAAATGCGACACTTCCTTGCAAGGAAATAGCGTTTGCAGATGTCTACGTATCGTAGCAATAGTGTTCTAATGCTTCTTAGAACGCGATATCGCATCTCATCTCTATGTTTCATGGTAAGATATATTACGATTTGCGAAGTGTTATGTATTCCTCGTCTACACTTCAAACGAATGTAAATGCGACACTACCTTGCTAGGAAATAGCGTCTGCAGATGTCTAGGTATCGCAGCAATAGAGTTCTAATGCTTCTTAAAACGCGATATCGCATCTCATTTCTATGTTTCATGGTAAGATATAATATGATTTGCGAAGTATCATGTATTCCTCGTCTACACTTCAAATGAATGTAAATGCGACACTTCCTCGCTAGGAAATAGCGTTTGCAGATGTCTACGTATCGTAGCAATAGATTTCTAATGCTTCTTAAAACGCGATATCGCATCTCATTTCTATATTTCATGGTAAGATATAATATGATTTGCGAAGTGTCATGTATTCCTCGTCTACACTTCAAATGAATGTAAATGCGACACTTCCTTGCTAGGAAATAGCGTCTGGAGATGTCTAGGTATCGTAGCAATAGAGTTCTAATGCTTCTTAAAACGCGATATCGCATCTCATTTCTATGTTTCATGGTAAGATATAATATGATTTGCGAAGTATCATGTATTCCTCGTCTACACTTCAAATGAATGTAAATGCGACACTTCCTCGCTAGGAAATAGCATTTGCAGATGTCTACGTATCGTAGCAATAGAGTTCTAATGCTTCATAAAACGCGATATCGCATCTCATTTCTATGTTTCATGGTAAGATATAATATGATTTGCGAAGTATCATGTATTCCTCCTCTACACTTCAAATGAATGTAAATGCGACACTTACTTGCAAGGAAATAGCGTTTGCAGATGTCTACGTATCGTAGCAATAGAGTTCTTATGATTCTTAAAACGCGATATCGCATCTCATTTCTATGTTTCATGGTAAGATATAATATGATTTGCGAAGTGTTATGTATTCCTCGTCTACACTTCAAATGAATGTAAATGCGACACTTCCTTGCAAGGAAATAGCGTTTGCAGATGTCTACGTATCGTAGCAATAGTGTTCTAATGCTTCTTAGAACGCGATATCGCATCTCATCTCTATGTTTCATGGTAAGATATATTACGATTTGCGAAGTGTTATGTATTCCTCGTCTACACTTCAAACGAATGTAAATGCGACACTACCTTGCTAGGAAATAGCGTCTGCAGATGTCTAGGTATCGCAGCAATAGAGTTCTAATGCTTCTTAAAACGCGATATCGCATCTCATTTCTATGTTTCATGGTAAGATATAATATGATTTGCGAAGCATCATGTATTCCTCGTCTACACTTCAAATGAATGTAAATGCGACACTTCCTCGCTAGGAAATAGCGTTTGCAGATGTCTACGTATCGTAGCAATAGAGTTCTAATGCTTCTTAAAACGCGATATCGCATCTCATTTCTATGTTTCATGGTAAGATATAATATGATTTGCGAAGTATCATGTATTCCTCGTCTACACTTCAAATGAATGTAAATGCGACACTTCCTCGCTAGGAAATAGCGTTTGCAGATGTCTACGTATCGTAGCAATAGAGTTCTTATGATTCCTAAAACGCGATATCGCATCTCATTTCTATGTTTCATGGTAAGATGTAATATGATTTGCGAAGTGTTATGTATTCCTCGTCTACACTTCAAATGAATGTGAATGCGACACTTCCTTGCAAGGAAATAGCGTTTTCGAATGTCTATCTATCGTAGCAATAGTGTTCTAATGCTTCTTAGAACGCGATATCGCATCTCATCACTATGTTTCATGGTAAGATATAATACGATTTGCGAAGTGTTATGTATTCCTCGTCTACACTTCAAATGAATGTAAATGCGACACTTCCTTGCAAGGAAATAGCGTTTGCAGATGTCTACGTATCGAAGCAATAGAGTTCAAATGCTTCTTAAAACGCGATATCGCATCTCATTTCTATGTTTCATGGTAAGATACATTATGATTTGCGAAGTGTTATGTATTCCTCGTCTACACTTCAAATGAATGTAAATGCGACACTTACTTGCAAGGAAATAGCGTTTGCAGATGTCTACGTATCGTAGCAATAGAGTTCTTATGATTCTTAAAACGCGATATCGCATCTCATTTCTATGTTTCATGGTAAGATATAATATGATTTGCGAAGTGTTATGTATTCCTCGTCTACACTTCAAATGAATGTAAATGCGAAAGTTCCTCGCTAGGAAATAGCGTTGCAGATGTCTACGTATCGTAGCAATAGATTTCTAATGCTTCTTAAAACGCGATATCGCATCTCATATCTATGTTTCAAGGTAAGATATAATATGAATTGCGAAGTGTCATGTATACCTCGTCTACACTTCAAATGAATGTAAATGCGACACTTACTTGCAAGGAAATAGGCGTTTGCAGATGTCTACGTATCGTAGCAATAGAGTTCTTATGATTCTTAAAACGCGATATCGCATCTCATTTCTATGTTTCATGGTAAGATATAATATGATTTGCGAAGTGTTATGTATTCTCGTCTACACTTCAAATGAATGTAAATGCGACACTTCCTCGCTAGGAAATAGCGTTTGCAGATGTCTACGTATCGTAGCAATAGAGTTCTTATGATTCCTAAAACGCGATATCGCATCTCATTTCTATGTTTCATGGTAAGATATAATATGATTTGCGAAGTGTTATGTATTCCTCGTCTACACTTCAAATGAATGTGATTGCGACACTTCCTTGCAAGGAAATAGCGTTTTCGAATGTCTATCTATCGTAGCAATAGTGTTCTAATGCTTCTTAGAACGCGATATCGCATCTCATCACTATGTTTCATGGTAAGATATAATACGATTTGCGAAGTGTTATGTATTCCTCGTCTACACTTCAAATGAATGTAAATGCGACACTTCCTTGCAAGGAAATAGCGTTTGCAGATGTCTACGTATCGAAGCAATAGAGTTCAAATGCTTCTTAAAACGCGATATCGCATCTCATTTCTATGTTTCATGGTAAGATACATTATGATTTGCGAAGTGTTATGTATTCCTCGTCTACACTTCAAATGAATGTAAATGCGACACTTACTTGCAAGGAAATAGCGTTTGCAGATGTCTACGTATCGTAGCAATAGAGTTCTTATGATTCTTAAAACGCGATATCGCATCTCATTTCTATGTTTCATGGTAAGATATAATATGATTTGCGAAGTGTTATGTATTCCTCGTCTACACTTCAAATGAATGTAAATGCGACACTTCCTTGCAAGGAAATAGCGTTTGCAGATGTCTACGTATCGTAGCAATTGTGTTCTAATGCTTCTTAGAACGCGATATCGCATCTCATCTCTATGTTTCATGGTAAGATATATTACGATTTGCGAAGTGTTATGTATTCCTCGTCTACACTTCAAACGAATGTAAATGCGACACTACCTTGCTAGGAAATAGCGTCTGCAGATGTCTAGGTATCGCAGCAATAGAGTTCTAATGCTTCTTAAAACGCGATATCGCATCTCATTTCTATGTTTCATGGTAAGATATAATATGATTTGCGAAGTATCATGTATTCCTCGTCTACACTTCAAATGAATGTAAATGCGACACTTCCTCGCTAGGAAATAGCGTTTGCAGATGTCTACGTATCGTAGCAATAGATTTCTAATGCTTCTTAAAACGCGATATCGCATCTCATTTCTATATTTCATGGTAAGATATAATACGATTTGCGAAGTGTTATGTATTCCTCGTCTACACTTCAAATGAATGTAAATGCGACACTTCCTTGCAAGGAAATAGCGTTTGCAGATGTCTACGTATCGAAGCAATAGAGTTCAAATGCTTCTTAAAACGCGATATCGCATCTCATTTCTATGTTTCATGGTAAGATACATTATGATTTGCGAAGTGTTATGTATTCCTCGTCTACACTTCAAATGAATGTAAATGCGACACTTACTTGCAAGGAAATAGCGTTTGCAGATGTCTACGTATCGTAGCAATAGAGTTCTTATGATTCTTAAAACGCGATATCGCATCTCATTTCTATGTTTCATGGTACGATATAATATGATTTGCGAAGTGTTATGTATTCCTCGTCTACACTTCAAATGAATGTAAATGCGAAAGTTCCTCGCTAGGAAATAGCGTTTGCAGATGTCTACGTATCGTAGCAATGGATTTCTAATGCTTCTTAAAACGCGATATCGCATCTCATATCTATGTTTCATGGTAAGATATAATATGAATTGCGAAGTGTCATGTATACCTCGTCTACACTTCAAATGAATGTAAATGCGACACTTACTTGCAAGGAAATAGCGTTTGCAGATGTCTACGTATCGTAGCAATAGAGTTCTTATGATTCTTAAAACGCGATATCGCATCTCATTTCTATGTTTCATGGTAAGATATAATATGATTTGCGAAGTGTTATGTATTCCTCGTCTACACTTCAAATGAATGTAAATGCGACACTTCCTCGCTAGGAAATAGCGTTTGCAGATGTCTACGTATCGTAGCAATAGATTTCTAATGCTTCTTAAAACGCGATATCGCATCTCATTTCTATATTTCATGGTAAGATATAATACGATTTGCGAAGTGTTATGTATTCCTCGTCTACACTTCAAATGAATGTAAATGCGACACTTCCTTGCAAGGAAATAGCGTTTGCAGATGTCTACGTATCGAAGCAAGAGAGTTCAAATGCTTCTTAAAACGCGATATCGCATCTCATTTCTATGTTTCATGGTAAGATACATTATGATTTGCGAAGCATCATGTATTCCTCGTCTACACTTCAAATGAATGTAAATGCGACACTTCCTCGCTAGGAAATAGCGTTTGCAGATGTCTACGTATCGTAGCAATAGAGTTCTAATGCTTCTTAAAACGCGATATCGCATCTCATTTCTATGTTTCATGGTAAGATATAATATGATTTGCGAAGTATCATGTATTCCTCGTCTACACTTCAAATGAATGTAAATGCGACACTTCCTCGCTAGGAAATAGCGTTTGCAGATGTTTACGTATCGTAGCAATAGAGTTCTTATGATTCCTAAAACGCGATATCGCATCTCATTTCTATGTTTCATGGTAAGATATAATATGATTTGCGAAGTGTTATGTATTCCTCGTCTACACTTCAAATGAATGTGAATGCGACACTTCCTTGCAAGGAAATAGCGTTTTCGAATGTCTATCTATCGTAGCAATAGTGTTCTAATGCTTCTTAGAACGCGATATCGCATCTCATCACTATGTTTCATGGTAAGATATAATACGATTTGCGAAGTGTTATGTATTCCTCGTCTACACTTCAAATGAATGTAAATGCGACACTTCCTTGCAAGGAAATAGCGTTTGCAGATGTCTACGTATCGAAGCAATAGAGTTCAAATGCTTCTTAAAACGCGATATCGCATCTCATTTCTATGTTTCATGGTAAGATACATTATGATTTGCGAAGTGTTATGTATTCCTCGTCTACACTTCAAATGAATGTAAATGCGACACTTACTTGCAAGGAAATAGCGTTTGCAGATGTCTACGTATCGTAGCAATAGAGTTCTTATGATTCTTAAAACGCGATATCGCATCTCATTTCTATGTTTCAAGGTAAGATATAATATGATTTGCGAAGTGTTATGTATTCCTCGTCTACACTTCAAATGAATGTAAATGCGACACTTCCTTGCAAGGAAATAGCGTTTGCTAATGTCTATCTATCGTAGCAATAGTGTTCTAATGCTTCTTAAAACGCGATATCGCGTCTCATTTCTATGCTTCATGGTAAGATATAATATGATTTGCGAAGTGTCATGTATTCCTCGTCTACACTTCAAATGAATGTAAATGCCACACTTCCCTGCTAGGAAATAGTGTCTGCAGATGTCTCGGTATCGTAGCAATAGAGTTCTAATGCTTCTTAAAACGCGATATCGCATCTCATTTCTATGTTTCATGGTAAGATATAATATGATTCGCTAAGTGTTATGTATTCCTCGTCTACACTTCAAATGAATGTAAATGCGACACTTCCTTGCTAGGAAATAGCGTCTGCAGATGTCTAGGTATCGTAGCAATAGAGTTCTAATGCTTCTTAAAACGCGATATCGCATCTCATTTCTATGTTTCATTTTAAGATATAATATGATTTGCGAAGTATCATGTATTCCTCGTCTACACTTCAAATGAATGTAAATGCGACACTTCCTCGCTAGGAAATAGCGTTTGCAGATGTCTACGTATCGTAGCAATAGATTTCTAATGCTTCTTAAAACGCGATATCGCATCTCATTTCTATATTTCATGGTAAGATATAATATGATTTGCGAAGTGTCATGTATTCCTCGTCTACACTTCAAATGAATGTAAATGCGACACTTCCTTGCTAGGAAATAGCGTCTGCAGATGTCTAGGTATCGTAGCAATAGAGTTCTAATGCTTCTTAAAACGCGATATCGCATCTCATTTCTATGTTTCATGGTAAGATATAATATGATTTGCGAAGTATCATGTATTCCTCGTCTACACTTCAAATGAATGTAAATGCGACACTTCCTCGCTAGGAAATAGCATTTGCAGATGTCTACGTATCGTAGCAATAGAGTTCTAATGCTTCATAAAACGCGATATCGCATCTCATTTCTATGTTTCATGGTAAGATATAATATGATTTGCGAAGTATCATGTATTCCTCCTCTACACTTCAAATGAATGTAAATGCGACACTTACTTGCAAGGAAATAGCGTTTGCAGATGTCTACGTATCGTAGCAATAGAGTTCTTGTGATTCTTAAAACGCGATATCGCATCTCATTTCTATGTTTCATGGTAAGATATAATATGATTTGCGAAGTGTTATGTATTCCTCGTCTACACTTCAAATGAATGTAAATGCGACACTTCCTTGCAAGGAAATAGCGTTTGCAGATGTCTACGTATCGTAGCAATAGTGTTCTAATGCTTCTTAGAACGCGATATCGCATCTCATCTCTATGTTTCATGGTAAGATATATTACGATTTGCGAAGTGTTATGTATTCCTCGTCTACACTTCAAACGAATGTAAATGCGACACTACCTTGCTAGGAAATAGCGTCTGCAGATGTCTAGGTATCGCAGCAATAGAGTTCTAATGCTTCTTAAAACGCGATATCGCATCTCATTTCTATGTTTCATGGTAAGATATAATATGATTTGCGAAGCATCATGTATTCCTCGTCTACACTTCAAATGAATGTAAATGCGACACTTCCTCGCTAGGAAATAGCGTTTGCAGATGTCTACGTATCGTAGCAATAGAGTTCTAATGCTTCTTAAAACGCGATATCGCATCTCATTTCTATGTTTCATGGTAAGATATAATATGATTTGCGAAGTATCATGTATTCCTCGTCTACACTTCAAATGAATGTAAATGCGACACTTCCTCGCTAGGAAATAGCGTTTGCAGATGTCTACGTATCGTAGCAATAGAGTTCTTATGATTCCTAAAACGCGATATCGCATTTCATTTCTATGTTTCATGGTAAGATGTAATATGATTTGCGAAGTGTTATGTATTCCTCGTCTACACTTCAAATGAATGTGAATGCGACACTTCCTTGCAAGGAAATAGCGTTTTCGAATGTCTATCTATCGTAGCAATAGTGTTCTAATGCTTCTTAGAACGCGATATCGCATCTCATCACTATGTTTCATGGTAAGATATAATACGATTTGCGAAGTGTTATGTATTCCTCGTCTACACTTCAAATGAATGTAAATGCGACACTTCCTTGCAAGGAAATAGCGTTTGCAGATGTCTACGTATCGAAGCAATAGAGTTCAAATGCTTCTTAAAACGCGATATCGCATCTCATTTCTATGTTTCATGGTAAGATACATTATGATTTGCGAAGTGTTATGTATTCCTCGTCTACACTTCAAATGAATGTAAATGCGACACTTACTTGCAAGGAAATAGCGTTTGCAGATGTCTACGTATCGTAGCAATAGAGTTCTTATGATTCTTAAAACGCGATATCGCATCTCATTTCTATGTTTCATGGTAAGATATAATATGATTTGCGAAGTGTTATGTATTCCTCGTCTACACTTCAAATGAATGTAAATGCGAAAGTTCCTCGCTAGGAAATAGCGTTTGCAGATGTCTACGTATCGTAGCAATAGATTTCTAATGCTTCTTAAAACGCGATATCGCATCTCATATCTATGTTTCATGGTAAGATATAATATGAATTGCGAAGTGTCATGTATACCTCGTCTACACTTCAAATGAATGTAAATGCGACACTTACTTGCAAGGAAATAGCGTTTGCAGATGTCTACGTATCGTAGCAATAGAGTTCTTATGATTCTTAAAACGCGATATCGCATCTCATTTCTATGTTTCATGGTAAGATATAATATGATTTGCGAAGTGTTATGTATTCCTCGTCTACACTTCAAATGAATGTAAATGCGACACTTCCTCGCTAGGAAATAGCGTTTGCAGATGTCTACGTATCGTAGCAATAGAGTTCTTATGATTCCTAAAACGCGATATCGCATCTCATTTCTATGTTTCATGGTAAGATATAATATGATTTGCGAAGTGTTATGTATTCCTCGTCTACACTTCAAATGAATGTGATTGCGACACTTCCTTGCAAGGAAATAGCGTTTTCGAATGTCTATCTATCGTAGCAATAGTGTTCTAATGCTTCTTAGAACGCGATATCGCATCTCATCACTATGTTTCATGGTAAGATATAATACGATTTGCGAAGTGTTATGTATTCCTCGTCTACACTTCAAATGAATGTAAATGCGACACTTCCTTGCAAGGAAATAGCGTTTGCAGATGTCTACGTATCGAAGCAATAGAGTTCAAATGCTTCTTAAAACGCGATATCGCATCTCATTTCTATGTTTCATGGTAAGATACATTATGATTTGCGAAGTGTTATGTATTCCTCGTCTACACTTCAAATGAATGTAAATGCGACACTTACTTGCAAGGAAATAGCGTTTGCAGATGTCTACGTATCGTAGCAATTGTGTTCTAATGCTTCTTAGAACGCGATATCGCATCTCATCTCTATGTTTCATGGTAAGATATATTACGATTTGCGAGGTGTTATGTATTCCTCGTCTACACTTCAAACGAATGTAAATGCGACACTACCTTGCTAGGAAATAGCGTCTGCAGATGTCTAGGTATCGCAGCAATAGAGTTCTAATGCTTCTTAAAACGCGATATCGCATCTCATTTCTATGTTTCATGGTAAGATATAATATGATTTGCGAAGTATCATGTATTCCTCGTCTACACTTCAAATGAATGTAAATGCGACACTTCCTCGCTAGGAAATAGCGTTTGCAGATGTCTACGTATCGTAGCAATAGATTTCTAATGCTTCTTAAAACGCGATATCGCATCTCATTTCTATATTTCATGGTAAGATATAATACGATTTGCGAAGTGTTATGTATTCCTCGTCTACACTTCAAATGAATGTAAATGCGACACTTCCTTGCAAGGAAATAGCGTTTGCAGATGTCTACGTATCGAAGCAATAGAGTTCAAATGCTTCTTAAAACGCGATATCGCATCTCATTTCTATGTTTCATGGTAAGATACATTATGATTTGCGAAGTGTTATGTATTCCTCGTCTACACTTCAAATGAATGTAAATGCGACACTTACTTGCAAGGAAATAGCGTTTGCAGATGTCTACGTATCGTAGCAATAGAGTTCTTATGATTCTTAAAACGCGATATCGCATCTCATTTCTATGTTTCATGGTAAGATATAATATGATTTGCGAAGTGTTATGTATTCCTCGTCTACACTTCAAATGAATGTAAATGCGAAAGTTCCTCGCTAGGAAATAGCGTTTGCAGATGTCTACGTATCGTAGCAATAGAGTTCTAATGCTTCTTAAAACGCGATATCGCATCTCATTTCTATGTTTCATGGTAAGATATAATATGATTTGCTAAGTGTTATGTATTCCTCGTCTACACTTCAAATGAATGTAAATGCGACACTTCCTTGCTAGGAAATAGCGTCTGCAGATGTCTAGGTATCGTAGCAATAGAGTTCTAATGCTTCTTAAAACGCGATATCGCATCTCATTTCTATGTTTCATTTTAAGATATAATATGATTTGCGAAGTATCATGTATTCCTCGTCTACACTTCAAATGAATTTAAATGCGACACTTCATCGCTAGGAAATAGCGTTTGCAGATGTCTACGTATCGTAGCAATAGAGTTCTAATGCTTCTTAAAACGCGATATCGCATCTCATTTCTACGTTTCATGGTAAGATATAATATGATTTGCGAAGTGTCATGTATTCCTCGTCTACACTTTAAATGAATGTAAATGCCACACCTCCCTGCTAGGAAATAGCGTCTGCAGATGTCCAGGTATCGTAGCAATAGAGTTCTAATGCTTCTTAAAACGCGATATCGCATCTCATTTCTATGTTTCATGGTAAGATATAATATGATTTGCGAAGTATCATGTATTCCTCGTCTACACTTCAAATGAATGTAAATGCGACACTTCCTCGCTAGGAAATAGCGTTTGCAGATGTCTACGTATCGTAGCAATAGATTTCTAATGCTTCTTAAAACGCGATATCGCATCTCATTTCTATGTTTCATTTTAAGATATAATATGATTTGCGAAGTATCATGTATTCCTCGTCTACACTTCAAATGAATTTAAATGCGACACTTCATCGCTAGGAAATAGCGTTTGCAGATGTCTACGTATCGTAGCAATAGAGTTCTAATGCTTCTTAAAACGCGATATCGCATCTCATTTCTACGTTTCATGGTAAGATATAATATGATTTGCGAAGTGTCATGTATTCCTCGTCTACACTTTAAATGAATGTAAATGCCACACCTCCCTGCTAGGAAATAGCGTCTGCAGATGTCCAGGTATCGTAGCAATAGAGTTCTAATGCTTCTTAAAACGCGATATCGCATCTCATTTCTATGTTTCATGGTAAGATATAATATGATTTGCGAAGTATCATGTATTCCTCGTCTACACTTCAAATGAATGTAAATGCGACACTTCCTCGCTAGGAAATAGCGTTTGCAGATGTCTACGTATCGTAGCAATAGATTTCTAATGCTTCTTAAAACGCGATATGGCATCTCATTTCTATGTTTCATGGTAAGATATAATATGATTTGCTAAGTGTCATGTATTCCTCGTCTACACTTCAAATGAATGTAAATGCGACACTTCCTTGCTAGGAAATAGCGTCTGCAGATGTCTAGGTATCGTAGCAATAGAGTTTTAATGCTTCTTAAAACGCGATATCGCATCTCATTTCTATGTTTCATGGTAAGATATAATATGATTTGCGAAGTGTTATGTATTCCTCGTCTGCACTTCAAATGAATGTAAATGCGACACTTCCTTGCAAGGAAATAGCGTTGGCAGATGTCTTCGTATCGTAGCAATAGAGTTCTTATGATTCTTAAAACGCGATATCGCATCTCATTTCTATGTTACATGGTAAGATATAATATGATTTGCGAAGTGTCATGTATTCCTCGTCTACGATTCAAATGAATGTAAATGCGACACTTCCTTGCAAGGATATAGCGTTTGCAAATGTCTACGTATCGTAGCAATAGAGTTCTAATGCTTCTTAAAACGCGATATCGCATCTCATTTCTATGTTTCATGGTAAAATATAATATGATTTGCGAAGTGTCATGTATTCCTCGTCTACACTTCAAATGAATGTAAATGCGACACTTCCTCGCTAGGAAATAGCGTTTGCAGATGTCTACGTATCGTAGCAATAGAGTTCTTATGATTCCTAAAACGCGATATCGCATCTCATTTCTATGTTTCATGGTAAGATATAATATGATTTGCGAAGTGTCATGTATTCCTCGTCTACACTTCAAATGAATGTGAATGCGACACTTCCTCGCTAGGAAATAGCGTTTGCAGATGTCTACGTATCGAAGCAATAGAGTTCAAATGCTTCTTCAAACGCGATATCGCATCTCATTTCTATGTTTCATGGTAACATACATTATGATTTGCGAAGTGTTATGTATTCCTCGTCTACACTTCAAATGAATGTAAATGCGACACTTCCTTGCAAGGAAATAGCGTTTGCAGATGTCTACGTATCGTAGCAATAGAGTTCTTATGATTCTTAAAACGTGATATCGCATCTCATTTCTATGTATCATGGTAAGATATAATATGATTTGCGAAGTGTCATGTATTCCTCGTCTACACTTCAAATGAATGTGAATGCGACACTTCCTCGCTAGGAAATAGCGTTTGCAGATGTCTACGTATCGTAGCAATAGATTTCTAATGCTTCTTAAAACGCGATATCGCATCTCATTTCTATGTTTCATGGTAAGATATAATATGATTTGCGAAGTGTCATGTATTCCTCGTCTACACTTCAAATGAATGTAAATGCCACACTTCCCTGCTAGGAAATAGTGTCTGCAGATGTCTAGGTATCGCAGCAATAGAGTTCTAATGCTTCTTAAAACGCGATATCGCATCTCATTTCTATGTTTCATGGTAAGATATAATATGATTTACGAAGTGTTATGTATTCCTTGTCTACACTTCAAATGAATGTGAATGCGACACTTCCTCGCTAGGAAATAGCGTTTGCAGATGTCTACGTATCGTAGCAATAGATTTCTAATGCTTCTTAAAACGCGATATCGCATCTCATTTCTATGTTTCATGGTAAGATATAATATGATTTGCGAAGTGTCATGTATTCCTCGTCTACACTTCAAATGAATGTAAATGCCACACTTCCCTGCTAGGAAATAGTGTCTGCAGATGTCTAGGTATGGCAGCAATAGATTTCCAATGCCTCTTAGAACGCTATATCGCTTCTCATTTCTATGTTTCATGGTAAGATATAATATGATTTGCGAAGTGTTATGCATACCTGGTCTACACTTCAAATGAATGTAAATGCGACACTTCCTTGTAAGGAAATAGCGTTTGCGAATGTCTATCTATCGTAGCAATAGTGTTCTAATGCTTCTTAAAACGCGATATCGCATCTCATTTCTATGTTTCATGGTAAGATATAATATGATTTGCGAAGTATCATGTATTCCTCGTCTACGATTCAAATGAATGTAAATGCGACACTTCCTTGCAAGGATATAGCGTTTGCAAATGTCTACGTATCGTAGCAATAGAGTTCTAATGCTTCTTAAAACGTGATATCGCATCTCATTTCTATGTTTCATGGTAAAATATAATATGATTTGCGAAGTATCATGTATTCCTCGTCTACACTTCAAATGAATGTAAATGCGACACTTCCTCGCTAGGAAATAGCGTTTGCAGATGTCTACGTATCGTAGCAATAGAGTTCTTATGATTCCTAAAACGCGATATCGCATCTCATTTCTATGTTTCATGGTAAGATATAATATGATTTGCGAAGTGTTATGTATTCCTCGTCTACACTTCAAATGAATGTGAATGCGACACTTCCTTGCAAGGAAATAGCGTTTTCGAATGTCTACCTATCGTAGCAATAGTGTTCTAATGCTTCTTAGAACGCGATATCGCATCTCATCACTATGTTTCATGGTAAGATATAATACGATTTGCGAAGTGTTATGTATTCCTCGTCTACACTTCTAATGAATGTAAATGCGACACTTCCTTGCAAGGAAATAGCGTTTGCAGATGTCTACGTATCGAAGCAATAGAGTTCAAATGCTTCTTAAAACGCGATATCGCATCTCATTTCTATGTTTCATGGTAAGATACATTATGATTTGCGAAGTGTTATGTATTCCTCGTCTACACTTCAAATGAATGTAAATGCGACACTTACTTGCAAGGAAATAGCGTTTGCAGATGTCTACGTATCGTAGCAATAGAGATCTTATGATTCTTAAAACGCGATATCGCATCTCATTTCTATGTTTCATGGTAAGATATAATATGATTTGCGAAGTGTTATGTATTCCTCGTCTACACTTCAAATGAATGTGAATGCGAAAGTTCCTCGCTAGGAAATAGCGTTTGCAGATGTCTACGTATCGTAGCAATAGATTTCTAATGCTTCTTAAAACGCGATATCGCATCTCATATCTATGTTTCATGGTAAGATATAATATGAATTGAGAAGTGTCATGTATACCTCGTCTACACTTCAAATGAATGTAAATGCGACACTTCCTTGCAAGGAAATAGCGTTTGCGAATGTCTATCTATCGTAGCAATAGTGTTCTAGTGCTTCTTAAAACGCGATATCGCATCTCATTTCTATGTTTCATGCTAAGATATAATATGATTTGCGAAGTGTCATGTATTCCTCGTCTACACTTCAAATGAATGTAAATGCCACACTTCCCTGCTAGGGAATAGTGTCTGCAGATGTCTCGGTATCGTAGCAATAAAGTTCTAATGCTTCTTAAAACGCGATATCGCATCTCATTTCTATGTTTCATGGTAAGATATAATATGAATTTCTAAGTGTTATGTATTCCTCGTCTACACTTCAAATGAATGTAAATGCGACACTTCCTTGCAAGGAAATAGCGTTTGCAGATGTCGACGTATCGTAGCAACAGAGTTCTTATGATTCTTAAAACGCGATATCGCATCTCATTTCTACGTTTCATGGTAAGATATAATATGATTTGCGAAGTTTCATGTAATCCTCGTCTACACTTCAATTGAATGTAAATGCCACACTTCCCTGCTAGGAAATAGCGTCTGCAGATGTCTAGGAATCGTAGCAATAGAGTTCTAATGCTTCTTAAAACGCGATATCGCATCTCATTTCTATGTTTCATGGTAAGATATAATATGATTTACGATGTGTCATGTATTCCTCGTCTACACTTCAAATGAATGTAAATGCGACACTTCCTTGCAAGGAAATAGCGTTTGCAGATGTCTACGTATCGTAGCAATAGTGTTCTAATGCTTCTTAGAACGCGATATCGCATGTCATCACTATGTTTCATGGTAAGATATAATACGATTTGCGAAGTGTTATGTATTCCTCGTCTACACTTCAAATGAATGTAAATGCGACACTTCCTTGCAAGGAAATAGCGTTTGCAGATGTCTACGTATCGAAGCAATAGAGTTCAAATGCTTCTTAAAACGCGATATCGCATCTCATTTCTATGTTTCATGGTAAGATACATTATGATTTGCGAAGTGTTATGTATTCCTCGTCTGCACTTCAAATGAATGTAAATGCGACACTTACTTGCAAGGAAATAGCGTTTGCAGATGTCTACGTATCGTAGCAATAGTGTTCTAATGCTTCTTAGAACGCGATATCGCATCTCATCACTATGTTTCATGGTAAGATATAATACGATTTGCGAAGTGTCATGTATTCCTCGTCTACACTTCAAATGAATGTAAATGCGAAAGTTCCTCGCTAGGAAATAGCGTTTGCAGATGTCTACGTATCGTAGCAATAGAGTTCTTATGATTCCTAAAACGCGATATCGCATCTCATTTCTATGTTTCATGGTAAGATACATTATGATTTGCGAAGTGTTATGTATTCCTCGTCTACACTTCAAATGAATGTAAATGCGACACTTACTTGCAAGGAAATAGCGTTTGCAGATGTCTACGTATCGTAGCAATAGTGTTCTTATGATTCTTAAAACGCGATATCGCATCTCATTTCTATGTTTCATGGTAAGATATAATATGATTTGCGAAGTGTTATGTATTCATCGTCTACACTTCAAATGAATGTGAATGCGAAAGTTCCTCGCTAGGAAATAGCGTTTGCAGATGTCTACGTATCGTAGCAATAGATTTCTAATGCTTCTTAAAACGCGATATCGCATCTCATATCTATGTTTCATGGTAAGATATAATATGAATTGCGAAGTGTCATGTATACCTCGTCTACACTTCAAATGAATGTAAATGCGACAATTCCTTGCAAGGAAATAGCGTTTGCGAATGTCTATCTATCGTAGCAATAGTGTTCTAGTGCTTCTTAAAACGCGATATCGCATCTCATTTCTATGTTTCATGGTAAGATATAATATGATTTGCGAAGTGTCATGTATTCCTCGTCTACACTTCAAATGAATGTAAATGCCACACTTCCCTGCTAGGAAATAGTGTCTGCAGATGTCTCGGTATCGTAGCAATAGAGTTCTAATGCTTCTTAAAACGCGATATCGCATCTCATTTCTATGTTTCATGGTAAGATATAATATGATATGCTAAGTGTTATGTATTCCTCGTCTACACTTCAAATGAATGTAAATGCGACACTTCCTTGCTAGGAAATAGCGTCTGCAGATGTCTAGGTATCGTAGCAATAGAGTTCTAATGCTTCTTAAAACGCGATATCGCATCTCATTCCTATGTTTCATTTTAAGATATAATATGATTTGCGAAGTATCATGTATTCCTCGTCTACACTTCAAATGAATTTAAATGCGACACTTCATCGCTAGGAAATAGCGTTTGCAGATGTCTACGTATCGTAGCAATAGAGTTCTAATGCTTCTTAAAACGCGATATCGCATCTCATTTCTATGTTTCATGGTAAGATATAATATGATTTGCGAAGTGTCATGTATTCCTCGTCTACACTTTAAATGAATGTAAATGCCACACCTCCCTGCTAGGAAATAGCGTCTGCAGATGTCCAGGTATCGTAGCAATAGAGTTCTAATGCTTCTTAAAACGCGATATCGCATCTCATTTCTATGTTTCATGGTAAGATATAATATGATTTGCGAAGTATCATGTATTCCTCGTCTACACATCAAATGAATGTAAATGCGACACTTCCTCGCTAGGAAATAGCGTTTGCAGATGTCTACGTATCGTAGCAATAGATTTCTAATGCTTCTTAAAACGCGATATGGCATCTCATTTCTATGTTTCATGGTAAGATATAATATGATTTGCTAAGTGTCATGTATTCCTCGTCTACACTTCAAATGAATGTAAATGCGACACTTCCTTGCTAGGAAATAGCGTCTGCAGATGTCTAGGTATCGTAGCAATAGAGTTTTAATGCTTCTTAAAACGCGATATCGCATCTCATTTCTATGTTTCATGGTAAGATATAATATGATTTGCGAAGTGTTATGTATTCCTCGTCTGCACTTCAAATGAATGTAAATGCGACATTTCCTTGCAAGGAAATAGCGTTGGCAGATGTCTTCGTATCGTAGCAATAGAGTTCTTATGATTCTTAAAACGCGATATCGCATCTCATTTCTATGTTACATGGTAAGATATAATATGATTTGCGAAGTGTCATGTATTCCTCGTCTACACTTCAAATGGATGTAAATGCGACACTACCTTGCTAGGAAATAGCGTCTGCAGATGTCTAGGTATCGCAGCAATGGAGTTCTAATGCTTCTTAAAACGCGATATCGTATCTCATTTCTATGTTTCATGGTAAGATATAATATGATTTGCGAAGTGTTATGTATTCCTCGTCTACACTTCAAATGAATGTGAATGCGACACTTCCTCGCTAGGAAATAGCGTTTGCAGATGTCTACGTATCGTAGCAATAGATTTCCAATGCTTCTTAAAACGCGATATCGCATCTCATTTCTATGTTTCATGGTAAGATGTAATATGATTTGCGAAGTGTCATGTATTCCTCGTCTACACTTCAAATGAATGTGAATGCGACACTTCCTCGCTAGGAAATAGCGTTTGCAGATGTCTACGTATCGAAGCAATAGAGTTCAAATGCTTCTTCAAACGCGATATCGCATCTCATTTCTATGTTTCATGGTAACATACATTATGATTTGCGAAGTGTTATGTATTCCTCGTCTACACTTCAAATGAATGTAAATGCGACACTTCCTTGCAAGGAAATAGCGTTTGCAGATGTCTACGTATCGTAGCAATAGAGTTCTTATGATTCTTAAAACGTGATATCGCATCTCATTTCTATGTATCATGGTAAGATATAATATGATTTGCGAAGTGTCATGTATTCCTCGTCTACACTTCAAATGAATGTGAATGCGACACTTCCTCGCTAGGAAATAGCGTTTGCAGATGTCTACGTATCGTAGCAATAGATTTCTAATGCTTCTTAAAACGCGATATCGCATCTCATTTCTATGTTTCATGGTAAGATATAATATGATTTGCGAAGTGTCATGTATTCCTCGTCTACACTTCAAATGAATGTAAATGCCACACTTCCCTGCTAGGAAATAGTGTCTGCAGATGTCTAGGTATCGCAGCAATAGAGTTCTAATGCTTCTTAAAACGCGATATCGCATCTCATTTCTATGTTTCATGGTAAGATATAATATGATTTACGAAGTGTTATGTATTCCTTGTCTACACTTCAAATGAATGTGAATGCGACACTTCCTCGCTAGGAAATAGCGTTTGCAGATGTCTACGTATCGTAGCAATAGATTTCTAGTGCTTCTTAAAACGCGATATCGCATCTCATTTCTATGTTTCATGGTAAGATATAATATGATTTGCGAAGTGTCATGTATTCCTCGTCTACACTTCAAATGAATGTAAATGCCACACTTCCCTGCTAGGAAATAGTGTCTGCAGATGTCTAGGTATGGCAGCAATAGATTTCCAATGCCTCTTAGAACGCTATATCGCTTCTCATTTCTATGTTTCATGGTAAGATATAATATGATTTGCGAAGTGTTATGCATACCTGGTCTACACTTCAAATGAATGTAAATGCGACACTTCCTTGTAAGGAAATAGCGTTTGCGAATGTCTATCTATCGTAGCAATAGTGTTCTAATGCTTCTTAAAACGCGATATCGCATCTCATTTCTATGTTTCATGGTAAGATATAATATGATTTGCGAAGTATCATGTATTCCTCGTCTACGATTCAAATGAATGTAAATGCGACACTTCCTTGCAAGGATATAGCGTTTGCAAATGTCTACGTATCGTAGCAATAGAGTTCTAATGCTTCTTAAAACGCGATATCGCATCTCATTTCTATGTTTCATGGTAAAATATAATATGATTTGCGAAGTATCATGTATTCCTCGTCTACACTTCAAATGAATGTAAATGCGACACTTCCTCGCTAGGAAATAGCGTTTGCAGATGTCTACGTATCGTAGCAATAGAGTTCTTATGATTCCTAAAACGCGATATCGCATCTCATTTCTATGTTTCATGGTAAGATATAATATGATTTGCGAAGTGTTATGTATTCCTCGTCTACACTTCAAATGAATGTGAATGCGACACTTCCTTGCAAGGAAATAGCGTTTTCGAATGTCTACCTATCGTAGCAATAGTGTTCTAATGCTTCTTAGAACGCGATATCGCATCTCATCACTATGTTTCATGGTAAGATATAATACGATTTGCGAAGTGTTATGTATTCCTCGTCTACACTTCTAATGAATGTAAATGCGACACTTCCTTGCAAGGAAATAGCGTTTGCAGATGTCTACGTATCGAAGCAATAGAGTTCAAATGCTTCTTAAAACGCGATATCGCATCTCATTTCTATGTTTCATGGTAAGATACATTATGATTTGCGAAGTGTTATGTATTCCTCGTCTACACTTCAAATGAATGTAAATGCGACACTTACTTGCAAGGAAATAGCGTTTGCAGATGTCTACGTATCGTAGCAATAGAGATCTTATGATTCTTAAAACGCGATATCGCATCTCATTTCTATGTTTCATGGTAAGATATAATATGATTTGCGAAGTGTTATGTATTCCTCGTCTAAACTTCAAATGAATGTGAATGCGAAAGTTCCTCGCTAGGAAATAGCGTTTGCAGATGTCTACGTATCGTAGCAATAGATTTCTAATGCTTCTTAAAACGCGATATCGCATCTCATATCTATGTTTCATGGTAAGATATAATATGAATTGCGAAGTGTCATGTATACCTCGTCTACACTTCAAATGAATGTAAATGCGACACTTCCTTGCAAGGAAATAGCGTTTGCGAATGTCTATCTATCGTAGCAATAGTGTTCTAGTGCTTCTTAAAACGCGATATCGCATCTCATTTCTATGTTTCATGCTAAGATATAATATGATTTGCGAAGTGTCATGTATTCCTCGTCTACACTTCAAATGAATGTAAATGCCACACTTCCCTGCTAGGAAATAGTGTCTGCAGATGTCTCGGTATCGTAGCAATAAAGTTCTAATGCTTCTTAAAACGCGATATCGCATCTCATTTCTATGTTTCATGGTAAGATATAATATGAATTTCTAAGTGTTATGTATTCCTCGTCTACACTTCAAATGAATGTAAATGCGACACTTCCTTGCAAGGAAATAGCGTTTGCAGATGTCGACGTATCGTAGCAACAGAGTTCTTATGATTCTTAAAACGCGATATCGCATCTCATTTCTACGTTTCATGGTAAGATATAATATGATTTGCGAAGTTTCATGTAATCCTCGTCTACACTTCAAATGAATGTAAATGCCACACTTCCCTGCTAGGAAATAGCGTCTGCAGATGTCTAGGAATCGTAGCAATAGAGTTCTAATGCTTCTTAAAACGCGATATCGCATCTCATTTCTATGTTTCATGGTAAGATATAATATGATTTACGATGTGTCATGTATTCCTCGTCTACACTTCAAATGAATGTAAATGCGACACTTCCTTGCAAGGAAATAGCGTTTGCAGATGTCTACGTATCGTAGCAATAGTGTTCTAATGCTTCTTAGAACGCGATATCGCATCTCATCACTATGTTTCATGGTAAGATATAATACGATTTGTGAAGTGTTATGTATTCCTCGTCTACACTTCAAATGAATGTAAATGCGACACTTCCTTGCAAGGAAATAGCGTTTGCAGATGTCTACGTATCGAAGCAATAGAGTTCAAATGCTTCTTAAAACGCGATATCGCATCTCATTTCTATGTTTCATGGTAAGATACATTATGATTTGCGAAGTGTTATGTATTCCTCGTCTGCACTTCAAATGAATGTAAATGCGACACTTACTTGCAAGGAAATAGCGTTTGCAGATGTCTACGTATCGTAGCAATAGTGTTCTAATGCTTCTTAGAACGCGATATCGCATCTCATTTCTATGTTTCATGGTAAGATATAATATGATTTGCGAAGTGTTATGTATTCCTCGTCTGCACTTCAAATGAATGTAAATGCGACATTTCCTTGCAAGGAAATAGCGTTGGCAGATGTCTTCGTATCGTAGCAATAGAGTTCTTATGATTCTTAAAACGCGATATCGCATCTCATTTCTATGTTACATGGTAAGATATAATATGATTTGCGAAGTGTCATGTATTCCTCGTCTACACTTCAAATGGATGTAAATGCGACACTACCTTGCTAGGAAATAGCGTCTGCAGATGTCTAGGTATCGCAGCAATAGAGTTCTAATGCTTCTTAAAACGCGATATCGTATCTCATTTCTATGTTTCATGGTAAGATATAATATGATTTGCGAAGTGTTATGTATTCCTCGTCTACACTTCAAATGAATGTGAATGCGACACTTCCTCGCTAGGAAATAGCGTTTGCAGATGTCTACGTATCGTAGCAATAGATTTCCAATGCTTCTTAAAACGCGATATCGCATCTCATTTCTATGTTTCATGGTAAGATGTAATATGATTTGCGAAGTGTCATGTATTCCTCGTCTACACTTCAAATGAATGTGAATGCGACACTTCCTCGCTAGGAAATAGCGTTTGCAGATGTCTACGTATCGAAGCAATAGAGTTCAAATGCTTCTTCAAACGCGATATCGCATCTCATTTCTATGTTTCATGGTAACATACATTATGATTTGCGAAGTGTTATGTATTCCTCGTCTACACTTCAAATGAATGTAAATGCGACACTTCCTTGCAAGGAAATAGCGTTTGCAGATGTCTACGTATCGTAGCAATAGAGTTCTTATGATTCTTAAAACGTGATATCGCATCTCATTTCTATGTATCATGGTAAGATATAATATGATTTGCGAAGTGTCATGTATTCCTCGTCTACACTTCAAATGAATGTGAATGCGACACTTCCTCGCTAGGAAATAGCGTTTGCAGATGTCTACGTATCGTAGCAACAGATTTCTAATGCTTCCTTAAAACGCGATATCGCATCTCATTTCTATGTTTCATGGTAAGATATAATATGATTTGCGAAGTGTCATGTATTCCTCGTCTACACTTCAAATGAATGTAAATGCCACACTTCCCTGCTAGGAAATAGTGTCTGCAGATGTCTAGGTATCGCAGCAATAGAGTTCTAATGCTTCTTAAAACGCGATATCGCATCTCATTTCTATGTTTCATGGTAAGATATAATATGATTTACGAAGTGTTATGTATTCCTTGTCTACACTTCAAATGAATGTGAATGCGACACTTCCTCGCTAGGAAATAGCGTTTGCAGATGTCTACGTATCGTAGCAATAGATTTCTAATGCTTCTTAAAACGCGATATCGCATCTCATTTCTATGTTTCATGGTAAGATATAATATGATTTGCGAAGTGTCATGTATTCCTCGTCTACACTTCAAATGAATGTAAATGCCACACTTCCCTGCTAGGAAATGGTGTCTGCAGATGTCTAGGTATGGCAGCAATAGATTTCCAATGCCTCTTAGAACGCTATATCGCTTCTCATTTCTATGTTTCATGGTAAGATATAATATGATTTGCGAAGTGTTATGCATACCTGGTCTACACTTCAAATGAATGTAAATGCGACACTTCCTTGTAAGGAAATAGCGTTTGCGAATGTCTATCTATCGTAGCAATAGTGTTCTAATGCTTCTTAAAACGCGATATCGCATCTCATTTCTATGTTTCATGGTAAGATATAATATGATTTGCGAAGTATCATGTATTCCTCGTCTACGATTCAAATGAATGTAAATGCGACACTTCCTTGCAAGGATATAGCGTTTGCAAATGTCTACGTATCGTAGCAATAGAGTTCTAATGCTTCTTAAAACGCGATATCGCATCTCATTTCTATGTTTCATGGTAAAATATAATATGATTTGCGAAGTATCATGTATTCCTCGTCTACACTTCAAATGAATGTAAATGCGACACTTCCTCGCTAGGAAATAGCGTTTGCAGATGTCTACGTATCGTAGCAATAGAGTTCTTATGATTCCTAAAACGCGATATCGCATCTCATTTCTATGTTTCATGGTAAGATATAATATGATTTGCGAAGTGTTATGTATTCCTCGTCTACACTTCAAATGAATGTGAATGCGACACTTCCTTGCAAGGAAATAGCGTTTTCGAATGTCTACCTATCGTAGCAATAGTGTTCTAATGCTTCTTAGAACGCGATATCGCATCTCATCACTATGTTTCATGGTAAGATATAATACGATTTGCGAAGTGTTATGTATTCCTCGTCTACACTTCTAATGAATGTAAATGCGACACTTCCTTGCAAGGAAATAGCGTTTGCAGATGTCTACGTATCGAAGCAATAGAGTTCAAATGCTTCTTAAAACGCGATATCGCATCTCATTTCTATGTTTCATGGTAAGATACATTATGATTTGCGAAGTGTTATGTATTCCTCGTCTACACTTCAAATGAATGTAAATGCGACACTTACTTGCAAGGAAATAGCGTTTGCAGATGTCTACGTATCGTAGCAATAGAGATCTTATGATTCTTAAAACGCGATATCGCATCTCATTTCTATGTTTCATGGTAAGATATAATATGATTTGCGAAGTGTTATGTATTCCTCGTCTACACTTCAAATGAATGTGAATGCGAAAGTTCCTCGCTAGGAAATAGCGTTTGCAGATGTCTACGTATCGTAGCAATAGATTTCTAATGCTTCTTAAAACGCGATATCGCATCTCATATCTATGTTTCATGGTAAGATATAATATGAATTGCGAAGTGTCATGTATACCTCGTCTACACTTCAAATGAATGTAAATGCGACACTTCCTTGCAAGGAAATAGCGTTTGCGAATGTCTATCTATCGTAGCAATAGTGTTCTAGTGCTTCTTAAAACGCGATATCGCATCTCATTTCTATGTTTCATGCTAAGATATAATATGATTTGCGAAGTGTCATGTATTCCTCGTCTACACTTCAAATGAATGTAAATGCCACACTTCCCTGCTAGGAAATAGTGTCTGCAGATGTCTCGGTATCGTAGCAATAAAGTTCTAATGCTTCTTAAAACGCGATATCGCATCTCATTTCTATGTTTCATGGTAAGATATAATATGAATTTCTAAGTGTTATGTATTCCTCGTCTACACTTCAAATGAATGTAAATGCGACACTTCCTTGCAAGGAAATAGCGTTTGCAGATGTCGACGTATCGTAGCAACAGAGTTCTTATGATTCTTAAAACGCGATATCGCATCTCATTTCTACGTTTCATGGTAAGATATAATATGATTTGCGAAGTCTCATGTAATCCTCGTCTACACTTCAAATGAATGTAAATGCCACACTTCCCTGCTAGGAAATAGCGTCTGCAGATGTCTAGGAATCGTAGCAATAGAGTTCTAATGCTTCTTAAAACGCGATATCGCATCTCATTTCTATGTTTCATGGTAAGATATAATATGATTTACGATGTGTCATGTATTCCTCGTCTACACTTCAAATGAATGTAAATGCGACACTTCCTTGCAAGGAAATAGCGTTTGCAGATGTCTACGTATCGTAGCAATAGTGTTCTAATGCTTCTTAGAACGCGATATCGCATCTCATCACTATGTTTCATGGTAAGATATAATACGATTTGCGAAGTGTTATGTATTCCTCGTCTACACTTCAAATGAATGTAAATGCGACACTTCCTTGCAAGGAAATAGCGTTTGCAGATGTCTACGTATCGAAGCAATAGAGTTCAAATGCTTCTTAAAACGCGATATCGCATCTCATTTCTATGTTTCATGGTAAGATACATTATGATTTGCGAAGTGTTATGTATTCCTCGTCTGCACTTCAAATGAATGTAAATGCGACACTTACTTGCAAGGAAATAGCGTTTGCAGATGTCTACGTATCGTAGCAATAGTGTTCTAATGCTTCTTAGAACGCGATATCGCATCTCATCACTATGTTTCATGGTAAGATATAATACGATTTGCGAAGTGTTATGTATTCCTCGTCTACACTTCAAATGAATGTAAATGCGAAAGTTCCTCGCTAGGAAATAGCGTTTGCAGATGTCTACGTATCGTAGCAATAGAGTTCTTATGATTCCTAAAACGCGATATCGCATCTCATTTCTATGTTTCATGGTAAGATACATTATGATTTGCGAAGTGTTATGTATTCCTCGTCTACACTTCAAATGAATGTAAATGCGACACTTACTTGCAAGGAAATAGCGTTTGCAGATGTCTACGTATCGTAGCAATAGAGTTCTTATGATTCTTAAAACGCGATATCGCATCTCATTTCTATGTTTCATGGTAAGATATAATATGATTTGCGAAGTGTTATGTATTCATCGTCTACACTTCAAATGAATGTGAATGCGAAAGTTCCTCGCTAGGAAATAGCGTTTGCAGATGTCTACGTATCGTAGCAATAGATTTCTAATGCTTCTTAAAACGCGATATCGCATCTCATATCTATGTTTCATGGTAAGATATAATATGAATTGCGAAGTGTCATGTATTCCTCGTCTACACTTCAAATGAATGTAAATGCGACACTTCCTTGCAAGGAAATAGCGTTTGCAGATGTCTACGTATCGTAGCAATAGTGTTCTAATGCTTCTTAGAACGCGATATCGCATCTCATCACTATGTTTCATGGTAAGATATAATACGATTTGCGAAGTGTTATGTATTCCTCGTCTACACTTCAAATGAATGTAAATGCGACACTTCCTTGCAAGGAAATAGCGTTTGCAGATGTCTACGTATCGAAGCAATAGAGTTCAAATGCTTCTTAAAACGCGATATCGCATCTCATTTCTATGTTTCATGGTAAGATACATTATGATTTGCGAAGTGTTACGTATTCCTCGTCTACACTTCAAATGAATGTAAATGCGACACTTACTTGCAAGGAAGTAGCGTTTGCAGATGTCTACGTATCGTAGCAATAGAGTTCTTATGATTCTTAAAACGCGATATCGCATCTCATTTCTATGTTTCATGGTAAGATATAATATGATTTGCGAAGTGTTATGTATTCCTCGTCTACACTTCAAATGAATGTGAATGCGAAAGTTCCTCGCTAGGAAATAGCGTTTGCAGATGTCTACGTATCGTAGCAATAGATTTCTAATGCTTCTTAAAACGCGATATCGCATCTCATATCTATGTTTCATGGTAAGATATAATATGAATTGCGAAGTGTCATGTATACCTCGTCTACACTTCAAATGAATGTAAATGCGACACTTCCTTGCAAGGAAATAGCGTTTGCGAATGTCTATCTATCGTAGCAATAGTGTTCTAGTGCTTCTTAAAACGCGATATCGCATCTCATTTCTATGTTTCATGGTAAGATATAATATGATTTGCGAAGTGTCATGTATTCCTCGTCTACACTTCAAATGAATGTAAATGCCACACTTCCTTGCAAGGAAATAGCGTTTGCAGATGTCTACGTATCGTAGCAATAGTGTTCTAATGCTTCTTAGAACGCGATATCGCATCTCATCACTATGTTTCATGGTAAGATATAATACGATTTGCGAAGTGTTATGTATTCCTCGTCTACACTTCAAATGAATGTAAATGCGACACTTCCTTGCAAGGAAATAGCGTTTGCAGATGTCTACGTATCGAAGCAATAGAGTTCAAATGCTTCTTAAAACGCGATATCGCATCTCATTTCTATGTTTCATGGTAAGATACATTATGATTTGCGAAGTGTTATGTATTCCTCGTCTGCACTTCAAATGAATGTAAATGCGACACTTACTTGCAAGGAAATAGCGTTTGCAGATGTCTACGTATCGTAGCAATAGTGTTCTAATGCTTCTTAGAACGCGATATCGCATCTCATCACTATGTTTCATGGTAAGATATAATACGATTTGCGAAGTGTTATGTATTCCTCGTCTACACTTCAAATGAATGTAAATGCGAAAGTTCCTCGCTAGGAAATAGCGTTTGCAGATGTCTACGTATCGTAGCAGTAGAGTTCTTATGATTCCTAAAACGCGATATCGCATCTCATTTCTATGTTTCATGGTAAGATACATTATGATTTGCGAAGTGTTATGTATTCCTCGTCTACACTTCAAATGAATGTAAATGCGACACTTACTTGCAAGGAAATAGCGTTTGCAGATGTCTACGTATCGTAGCAATAGAGTTCTTATGATTCTTAAAACGCGATATCGCATCTCATTTCTATGTTTCATGGTAAGATATAATATGATTTGCGAAGTGTTATGTATTCATCGTCTACACTTCAAATGAATGTGAATGCGAAAGTTCCTCGCTAGGAAATAGCGTTTGCAGATGTCTACGTATCGTAGCAATAGATTTCTAATGCTTCTTAAAACGCGATATCGCATCTCATATCTATGTTTCATGGTAAGATATAATATGAATTGCGAAGTGTCATGTATACCTCGTCTACACTTCAAATGAATGTAAATGCGACAATTCCTTGCAAGGAAATAGCGTTTGCGAATGTCTATCTATCGTAGCAATAGTGTTCTAGTGCTTCTTAAAACGCGATATCGCATCTCATTTCTATGTTTCATGGTAAGATATAATATGATTTGCGAAGTGTCATGTATTCCTCGTCTACACTTCAAATGAATGTAAATGCCACACTTCCCTGCTAGGAAATAGTGTCTGCAGATGTCTCGGTATCGTAGCAATAGAGTTCTAATGCTTCTTAAAACGCGATATCGCATCTCATTTCTATGTTTCATGGTAAGATATAATATGATTTGCTAAGTGTTATGTATTCCTCGTCTACACTTCAAATGAATGTAAATGCGACACTTCCTTGCAAGGAAATAGCGTTTGCAGATGTCGACGTATCGTAGCAACAGAGTTCTTATGATTCTTAAAACGCGATATCGCATCTCATTTCTATGTTTCATGGTAAGTTATAATATGATTTGCGAAGTTTCATGTAATCCTCGTCTACACTTCAAATGAATGTAAATGCCACACTTCCCTGCTAGGAAATAGCGTCTGCAGATGTCTAGGAATCGTAGCAATAGAATTCTAATGCTTCTTAAAACGTGATATCGCATCTCATTTCTATGTTTCATGGTAAGATATAATATGATTTACGAAGTGTCATGTATTCCTCGTCTACACTTCAAATGAATGTAAATGCGACACTTCCTTGCAAGGAAATAGCGTTTGCAGATGTCTACGTATCGTAGCAATAGTGTTCTAATGCTTCTTAGAACGCGATATCGCATCTCATCACTATGTTTCATGGTAAGATATAATACGATTTGCGAAGTGTTATGTATTCCTCGTCTACACTTCAAATGAATGTAAATGCGACACTTCCTTGCAAGGAAATAGCGTTTGCAGATGTCTACGTATCGAAGCAATAGAGTTCAAATGCTTCTTAAAACGCGATATCGCATCTCATTTCTATGTTTCATGGTAAGATACATTATGATTTGCGAAGTGTTAAGTATTCCTCGTCTACACTTCAAATGAATGTAAATGCGACACTTACTTGCAAGGAAGTAGCGTTTGCAGATGTCTACGTATCGTAGCAATAGAGTTCTTATGATTCTTAAAACGCGATATCGCATCTCATTTCTATGTTTCATGGTAAGATATAATATGATTTGCGAAGTGTTATGTATTCCTCGTCTACACTTCAAATGAATGTGAATGCGAAAGTTCCTCGCTAGGAAATAGCGTTTGCAGATGTCTACGTATCGTAGCAATAGATTTCTAATGCTTCTTAAAACGCGATATCGCATCTCATATCTATGTTTCATGGTAAGATATAATATGAATTGCGAAGTGTCATGTATACCTCGTCTACACTTCAAATGAATGTAAATGCGACACTTCCTTGCAAGGAAATAGCGTTTGCGAATGTCTATCTATCGTAGCAATAGTGTTCTAGTGCTTCTTAAAACGCGATATCGCATCTCATTTCTATGTTTCATGGTAAGATATAATATGATTTGCGAAGTGTCATGTATTCCTCGTCTACACTTCAAATGAATGTAAATGCCACACTTCCCTGCTAGGAAATAGTGACTGCAGATGTCTCGGTATCGTAGCAATAGAGTTCTAATGCTTCTTAAAACGCGATATCGCATCTCATTTCTATGTTTCATGGTAAGATATAATATGATTTGCTAAGTGTTATGTATTCCTCGTCTACACTTCAAATGAATGTAAATGCGACACTTCCTTGCAAGGAAATAGCGTTTGCAGATGTCGACGTATCGTAGCAACAGAGTTCTTATGATTCTTAAAACGCGATATCGCATCTCATTTCTATGTTTCATGGTAAGATATAATATGATTTGCGAAGTGTCATGTATTCCTCGTCTACACTTCAAATGGATGTAAATGTGACACTACCTTGCTAGGAAATAGCGTCTGCAGATGTCTAGGTATCGCAGCAATAGGGTTCTAATGCTTCTTAAAACGCGATATCGTATCTCATTTCTATGTTTCATGGTAAGATATAATATGATTTGCGAAGTGTTATGTATTCCTCGTCTACACTTCAAATGAATGTGAATGCGACACTTCCTCGCTAGGAAATAGCGTTTGCAGATGTCTACGTATCGTAGCAATAGAGTTCTTATGATTCTTAAAACGCGATATCGCATCTCATTTCTATGTTTCATGGTAAGATATAATATGATTTGCGAAGTGTTATGTATTCCTCGTCTACACTTCAAATGAATGTGAATGCGAAACTTCCTCGCTAGGAAATAGCGTTTGCAGATGTCTACGTATCGTAGCAATAGAGTTCTAATGCTTCTTAAAACGCGATATCGCATCTCATTTCTATGTTTCATGGTAAGATATAATATGATTTGCGAAGTGTTATGTATTCCTCGTCTACACTTCAAATGAATGTGAATGCGACACTTCCTCGCTAGGAAATAGCGTTTGCAGATGTCTACGTATCGTAGCAATAGATTTCCAATGCTTCTTAAAACGCGATATCGCATCTCATTTCTATGTTTCATGGTAAGATATAATATGATTTGCGAAGTGTCATGTATTTCTCGTCTACACTTTAAATGAATGTAAATGCCACACTTCCCTGCTAGGAAATAGCGTCTGCAGATGTCCAGGTATCGTAGCAATAGAGTTCTAATCCTTCTTAAAACGCGATATCGTATCTCATTTCTATGTTTCATGGTAAGATATAATATGATTTGCGAAGTGTTATGTATTCCTCGTCTACACTTCAAATGAATGTGAATGCGACACTTCCTCGCTAAGAAATAGCGTTTGCAGATGTCTACGTATCGTAGCAATAGAGTTCTTATGATTCTTAAAACGCGAAATCGCATCTCATTTCTATGTCTCATGGTAAGATATAATATGATTTGCGAAGTGTTATGTATTCCTCGTCTACACTTCAAATGAATGTGAATGCGAAACTTCCTCGCTAGGAAATAGCGTTTGCAGATGTCTAGGTATCGTAGCAATAGAGTTCTAATGCTTCTTAAAACGCGATATCGCATCTCATTTCTATGTTTCATGGTAAGATATAATATGATTTGCGAAGTGTTATGTATTCCTCGTCTACACTTCAAATGAATGTGAATGCGACACTTCCTCGCTAGGAAATAGCGTTTGCAGATGTCTACGTATCGTAGCAATAGATTTCCAATGCTTCTTAAAACGCTATATCGCATCACTTTTCTATGTTTCATGGTAAGATATAATATGATTTGCGAAGTGTCATGTATTTCTCGTCTACACTTTAAATGAATGTAAATGCCACACTTCCCTGCTAGGAGGTAGCGTCTGCAGATGTCCAGGTATCGTAGCAATAGAGTTCTAATGCTTCGTAAAACGCGATATCGCATCTCATTTCTATTTTTCATGGTAAGATATAATATGATTTGCGAAGTATCATGTATTACTCGTCTACACTTCAAATGAATGTAAATGCGACACTTCCTCGCTAGGAAATAGCGTTTGCAGACGTCTACGTATCGTAGCAATAGATTTCTAATGCTTCTTAAAACGCGATATGGCATCTCATTTCTATGTTTCATGGTAAGATATAATAAGATTTGCGAAGTGTCATGTATTCCTCGTCTACACTTCAAATGAATGTAAATGCGACACTTCCTTGCTAGGAAATAGCGTCTGCAGATGTCTAGGTATCGTAGCAATAGAGTTTTAATGCTTCTTTAAAAAAAGATATCGCATCTCATTTCTATGTTTCATGGTAAGATATAATATGATTTGCGAAGTATCATGTATTCCTCGTCTACACTTCAAATGAATGTGAATGCGACACTTCCTTGCAAGGAAATAGCGTTCTCGAATGTCTACCTATCGTAGCAATAGTGTCCTAATGCTTCTTAGAACGCGATATCGCATCTCATCTCTATGTTTCATGGTAAGATATAATACGATTTGCGAAGTGTTATGTATTCCTCGTGTACGATTGAAATGAATGTAAATGCGACACTTCCTTGCAAGGAAATAGCGTTTGCAGATGTCTACGTATCGTAGCAATAGAGTTCAAATGCTTCTTAAAACGCGATATCGCATCTCATTTCTATGTTTCATGGTAAGATATAATATGATTTGCGAAGTGTTATGTATTCCTCGTCTACACTTCAAATGAATGTAAATGCGACACTTCCTTGCAAGGAAATAGCGTTTGCAGATGTCTACGTATCGTAGCAATAGAGTTCTTATGATTCTTAAAACGCGATATCGCTTCTCATTTCTATGTTTCATGGTAAGATATAATATGATTTGCGAAGTGTTATGTATTCCTCGTCTACACTTCAAATGAATGTAAATGCGACACTTCCTTGCAAGGAAATAGCGTTTGCGAATGTCTACCTATCATAGCAATAGTGTTCTAATGCTTCTAAAATGCGATATCGCATCTCATCTCTATGTGTCATGGTAAGATATAATATGATTTGCGAAGTGTTATGTATTCCTCGTCTACACATCAAATGAATGTAAATGAGACACTTCCTTGTATGGAAATAGCGTTTGCAGATGTCTACCTATCGTAGCAATAGAGTTCAAATGCTTCTTAAAACGCGATATCGCATCTCATTTCTATGTTTCATGGTAAGATATAATATGATTTGCGAAGTGTCATGTATTCCTCGTCTACACTTCAAATGAATGTAAATGCGACACTTCCTTGCTAGGAAATAGCGTCTGCAGATGTCTAGGTATCGTAGCAATAGAGCTCTAATGCTTCATAAAACGCGATATCGCATCACATTTCTATGTTTCATGGTAAGATATAATATTCATTGCGAAGTGTTATGCATTCCTCGTGTACGATTGAAATGAATGTAAATGCGACACTTCCTAGCAAGGAAATAGCGTTTGCAGATGTCTACGTATCGTAGCAATAGAGTTCTTATGATTCTTAAAACGCGATATCGCTTCTCATTTCTATGTTTCATGGTAAGATATAATATGATTTGCGAAGTGTTATGTATTCCTCGTCTACACTTCAAATGAATGTAAATGCGACACTTCCTTGCAAGGAAATAGCGTTTGCAGATGTCGACGTATCGTAGCAACAGAGTTCTTATGATTCTTAAAACGCGATATCGCATCTCATTTCTATGTTTCATGGTAAGATGTAATATGATTTGCGAAGTTTCATGTAATCCTCGTCTACACTTCAAATGAATGTAAATGCCACACTTCCCTGCTAGGAAATAGCGTCTGCAGATGTCTAGGAATCGTAGCAATAGAGTTCTAATGCTTCTTAAAACGCGATATCGCATCTCATTTCTATGTTTCATGGTAAGATATAATATGATTTGCGAAGTGTTATGTATTCCTCGTCTACACTTCAAATGAATGTGAATGCGAAACTTCCTCGCTAGGATATAGCGTTTGCAGATGTCTACGTATCGTAGCAATAGAGTTCTAATGCTTCTTAAAACGCGATATCGCATCTCATTTCTATGTTTCATGGTAAGATATAATATGATTTGCGATGTGTTATGTATTCCTCGTCTACACTTCAAATGAATGTGAATGCGACACTTCCTCGCTAGGAAATAGCGTTTGCAGATGTCTACGTATCGTAGCAATAGATTTCCAATGCTTCTTAAAACGCGATATCGCATCTCATTTCTATGTTTCATGGTAAGATATAATATGATTTGCGAAGTGTCATGTATTTCTCGTCTACACTTTAAATGAATGTAAATGCCACACTTCCCTGCTAGGAAATAGCGTCTGCAGATGTCCAGGTATCGTAGCAATAGAGTTCTAATCCTTCTTAAAACGCGATATCGTATCTCATTTCTATGTTTCATGGTAAGATATAATATGATTTGCGAAGTGTTATGTATTCCTCGTCTACACTTCAAATGAATGTGAATGCGACACTTCCTCGCTAGGAAATAGCGATTGCAGATGTCTACGTATCGTAGCAATAGAGTTCTTATGATTCTTAAAACGCGATATCGCATCTCATTTCTATTTTTCATGGTAAGATATAATATGATTTGCGAAGTATCATGTATTACTCGTCTACACTTCAAATGAATGTAAATGCGACACTTCCTCGCTAGGAAATAGCGTTTGCAGATGTCTACGTATCGTAGCAATAGATTTCTAATGCTTCTTAAAACGCGATATGGCATCTCATTTCTATGTTTCATGGTAAGATATAATATGATTTGCGAAGTGTCATGTATTCCTCGTCTACACTTCAAATGAATGTAAATGCGACACTTCCTTGCTAGGAAATAGCGTCTGCAGATGTCTAGGTATCGTAGCAATAGAGTTTTAATGCTTCTTTAAAAAAAGATATCGCATCTCATTTCTATGTTTCATGGTAAGATATAATATGATTTGCGAAGTATCATGTATTCCTCGTCTACACTTCAAATGAATGTGAATGCGACACTTCCTTGCAAGGAAATAGCGTTCTCGAATGTCTACCTGTCGTAGCAATAGTGTCCTAATGCTTCTTAGAACGCGATATCGTATCTCATCTCTATGTTTCATGGTAAGATATAATACGATTTGCGAAGTGTTATGTATTCCTCGTCTACACTTCAAATAAATGTAAATGCGACACTTCCTTGCAAGGAAATAGCGTTTGCAGATGTCTACGTATCGAAGCAATAGAGTTCAAATGCTTCTTCAAACGCGATATCGCATCTCATTTCTATGTTTCATGGTAACATACATTATGATTTGCGAAGTGTTATGTATTCCTCGTCTACACTTCAAATGAATGTAAATGCGACACTTTCTTGCAAGGAAATAGAGTTTGCAGATGTCTACGTATCGTAGCAATAGAGTTCTTATGATTCTTAAAACGTGATATCGCATCTCATTTCTATGTATCATGGTAAGATATAATATGATTTGCGAAGTGTCATGTATTCCTCGTCTACACTTCAAATGGATGTAAATGCGACACTACCTTGCTAGGAAATAGCGTCTGCAGATGTCTAGGTATCGCAGCAATAGGGTTCTAATGCTTCTTAAAACGCGATATCGTATCTCATTTCTATGTTTCATGGTAAGATATAATATGATTTGCGAAGTGTCATGTATTCCTCGTCTACACTTTAAATGAATGTAAATGCCACACTTCCCTGCTAGGAAATAGCGTCTGCAGATGTCCAGGTATTGTAGCAATAGAGTTCTAATGCTTCTTAAAACGCGATATCGCATCTCATTTCTATTTTTCATGGTAAGATATAATATGATTTGCGAAGTATCATGTATTCCTCGTCTACACTTCAAATGAATGTAAATGCGACACTTCCTCGCTAGGAAATAGCGTTTGCAGATGTCTACGTATCGTAGCAATAGATTTCTAATGCTTCTTAAAACGCGATATCGCATCTCATTTCTATGTTTCATGGTAAGATATAATATGATTTGCGAAGTATCATGTATTCCTCGTCTACGATTCAAATGAATGTAAATGCGACACTTCCTTGCAAGGAAATAGCGTTTGCAAATGTCTACGTATCGTAGCAATAGAGTTCTTATGATTCTTAAAACGCGATATCGCATCTCATTTCTATGTTTCATGGTAAGATATAATATGATTTGCGAAGTGTTATGTATTCCTCGTCTACACTTCAAATGAATGTAAATGCGACACTTCCTTGCAAGGAAATAGCGTTTGCGAATGTCTAACTATCATAGCAATTGTGTTCTAATGCTTCTTAAAACGCGATATCGCATCTCATCTCTATGTTTCATGGTAAGATATAATATGATTTGCGAAGTGTTATGTATTCCTCGTCTACACTTCAAATGAATGTAAATGCGACACCACCTTGCTAGGAAATAGCGTCTGCAGATGTCTAGGTATCGCAGCAATAGAGTTCTAATGCTTCTTAAAACGCGATATCGCATCTCATTTCTATGTTTCATGGTAAGATATAATATGATTTTCGAAGTGTTACGTATTCCTCGTCTACACTTGAAAGGAATGTGAATGCGACACTTCCTCGCTAGGAAATAGCGTTTGCAGATGTCTACGTATCGTAGCAATAGAGTTCTTATGATTCTTAAAACGCGATATCGCATCTCATTCCTATGTTTCATGGTAAGATATAATTTGATTTGAGAAGTGTTATGTATTCCTCGTCAACACTTCAAATGAATGTGAATGCGACACTTCCTCGCTAGGAGATAGCGTTTGCAGTTGTCTACGTATCGTAGCAATAGATTTCTAATGCTTCTTAAAACGCGATATCGCATCTCATTTCTATGTTTCATGGTAAGATATAATATGATTTGCGAAGTGTCATGTCTTCCTCGTCTACACTTCAAATGAATGTTAATGCGACACTTCCATGCTGGGAAATAGCGTCTGCAGATGTCTAGGTATCGTAGCAATAGAGTTCTAATGCTTCTTAAAACGCGATATCGCATCTCATTTCTATGTTTCATGGTAAGATGTAATATGATTTGCGAAGTGTTATGTATTCCTCGTCTACACTTCAAATGAATGTAAATGCGACACTTCCTTGCAAGGAAATAGCGTTTGCGAATGTCTACCTATCATAGCAATAGTGTTCTAATGCTTCTAAAATGCGATATCGCATTAAATCTCTATGTTTCATGGTAAGATATAATATGATTTGCGAAGTGTTATGTATTCCTCGTCCACACATCAAATGAATGTAAATGAGACACTTCCTTGTAAGGAAATAGCGTTTGCAGATGTCTACCTATCGTAGCAATAGAGTTCTAATGCTTCTTAAAACGTGAAATCGCATCTCATTTCTATGTTTCATGGTAAGATATAATATGATTTGCGAAGTGTCATGTATTCCTCGTCTACACTTCAAATGAATGTAAATGCGACACTTCCTTGCTAGGAAATAGCGTCTGCAGATGTCTAGGTATCGTAGCAATAGAGTTCTAATGCTTCATAAAAAGCGATATCGCATCACATTTCTATGTTTCATGGTAAGATATAATATTCATTGCGAAGTGTTATGCATTCCTCGTGTACGATTGAAATGAATGTAAATGCGACACTTCCTTGCAAGGAAATAGCGTTTGCAGATGTCTACGTATCGTAGCAATAGAGTTCTTATGATTCTTAAAAAGCGATATCGCTTCTCATTTCTATGTTTCATGGTAAGATATAATATGATTTGCGAAGTGTTATGTATTCCTCGTCTACACTTCAAATGAATGTAAATGCGACACTTCCTTGCAAGGAAATAGCGTTTGCAGATGTCTACGTATCGTAGCAATAGAGTTCTTATGATTCTTAAAACGCGATATCGCTTCTCATTTCTATGTTTCATGGTAAGATATAATATGATTTGCGAAGTGTTATGTATTCCTCGTCTACACTTCAAATGAATGTAAATGCGACACTTCCTTGCAAGGAAATAGCGTTTGCGAATGTCTACCTATCATAGCAATAGTGTTCTAATGCTTCTAAAATGCGATATCGCATCTCATCTCTATGTGTCATGGTAAGATATAATATGATTTGCGAAGTGTTATGTATTCCTCGTCTACACATCAAATGAATGTAAATGAGACACTTCCTTGTATGGAAATAGCGTTTGCAGATGTCTACCTATCGTAGCAATAGAGTTCAAATGCTTCTTAAAACGCGATATCGCATCTCATTTCTATGTTTCATGGTAAGATATAATATGATTTGCGAAGTGTCATGTATTCCTCGTCTACACTTCAAATGAATGTAAATGCGACACTTCCTTGCTAGGAAATAGCGTCTGCAGATGTCTAGGTATCGTAGCAATAGAGCTCTAATGCTTCATAAAACGCGATATCGCATCACATTTCTATGTTTCATGGTAAGATATAATATTCATTGCGAAGTGTTATGCATTCCTCGTGTACGATTGAAATGAATGTAAATGCGACACTTCCTTGCAAGGAAATAGCGTTTGCAGATGTCTACGTATCGTAGCAATAGAGTTCTTATGATTCTTAAAAAGCGATATCGCTTCTCATTTCTATGTTTCATGGTAAGATATAATATGATTTGCGAAGTGTTATGTATTCCTCGTCTACACTTCAAATGAATGTAAATGCGACACTTCCTTGCAAGGAAATAGCGTTTGCGAATGTCTACCTATCGTAGCAATAGAGTTCTAATGCTTCTTAAAACGCGAAATCGCATCTCATTTCTATGTTTCATGGTAAGATATAATATGATTTGCGAAGTGTCATGTATTGCTCGTCTACACTTCAAATGAATGTAAATGCGACACTTCCTTGCTAGGAAATAGCGTCTGCAGATGTCTAGGTATCGTAGCAATAGAGTTCTAATCCTTCATAAAACGCGATATCGCATCACATTTCTATGTTTCATGGTAAGATATAATATTCATTGCGAAGTGTTATGCATTCCCCGTATACGATTGAAATGAATGTAAATGCGACACTTCCTTGCAAGGAAATAGCGTTTGCAGATGTCTACGTATCGTAGCAATAGAGTTCTCATGATTCTTAAAACGCGATATCGCATCTCATTTCTATGTTTCATGGTAAGATATAATATGAATTGCGAAGTGTTATGTATTCCTCGTCTACACTTCAAATGAATGTGAATGCGAAACTTCCTCGCTAGGAAATAGCGTTTGCAGATGTCTACGTATCGTAGGAATAGATTTCTAATGCTTCTTAAAACGCGATATCGCATCTGATTTCTATGTTTCATGGTAAGATATAATATTCATTGCGAAGTGTTATGCATTCCTCGTCTACGATTCAAATGAAAGTAAATGCGATACCTCCTTGCAAGGAAATAGCATTTGCAGATATCTACCTATCGTAGCAATAGTGTTCTAATGCTTCATAAAACGCGATATCGCATCCCATTTTTATGTTTCATGGTAAGATATAATATTCATTGCGAAGTGTTATGCATTCCTCGTCTACGATTCAAATGAATGTAAATGCGACACTTCCTTGCAAGGAAATTGCGTTTGCAGATGTCTACGTATCGTAGCAATAGATTTCTAATGCTTCTTAAAACGCTATATCGCATCTCATTTCAATGTTTCATGGTAAGATATAATATGATTTGCGAAATGTTATGTATGCCTCGTCTACACTTCAAATGAATGTGAATGCGACACTTCCTCGCTATGAAATAGCGTTTGCAGATGTCTACGTATCGTAGCAAAAGGTTTCCAATGCTTCTTAAAACGCGATATCGCATCTCATTTCTATGTTTCATGGTAAGATATAATATGATTTGCGAAGTGTCATGTATTCCTCGTCTACACTTCAAATGAATGAAAATGCCATACTTCTCTGATAGGAAATAGCGTCTGCAGATGTCCAGGTATCGTAGCAATAGAGTTCTAATGCTTCTTAAAACGCGATATCGCATCTCGTTTCTATGTTTCATGGTAAGATATAATATGATTTGCGAAGTATCATGTATTCCTCGTCTTCTCTTCAAATGAATGTAAATGCGACACTTCCTCGCTAGGAAATAGAGTTTGCAGATGTCTACGTATCGTGGCAATAGATTTCTAATGCTTCTTAAAACGCGATATCGCATCCCATTTCTATGTTTCATGGTAAGATATAATATTCATTGCGAAGTGTTATGCATTCCTCGTCTACGATTCAAATGAATGTAAATGCGACACTTCCTTGCAAGGAAATAGCGTTTGCAGATGTCTACGTATCGTAGCAATAGATTTCTAATGCTTCTTAAAACGCTATATCGCATCTCTTTTCAATGTTTCATGGTAAGATATAATATGATTTGCGAAGTGTTATGTATGCCTCGTCTACACTTCAAATGAATGTGAATGCGACACTTCCTCGCTGGGAAATAGCGTTTGCAGATGTCTACGTATCGTAGCAATAGATTTCTAATGCTTCTTAAAACGCGATATCGCATCTCATTTCTATGTTTCATGGTAAGATATAATATGATTTGCGAAGTGTCATGTATTCCTCGTCTACACTTCAAATGAATGTAAATGCGACACTTCCTTGCTAGGAAATAGCGTCTGCAGATGTCTAGGTATCGTAGCAATAGAGTTCTAATGCTTCATAAAAAGCGATATCGCATCACATTTCTATGTTTCATGGTAAGATATAATATTCATTGCGAAGTGTTATGCATTCCTTGTCTACGATTCAAATGAATGTAAATGCGACACTTCCTTGCAAGGAAATAGCGTTTGCAGATGTCTACGTACCGTAGCAACAGAGTTCAAATGCTTCTTAAAACGAGATATTGCATCTCATTTCTATGTTTCACGGTAAGATACATTATGATTTGCGAAGTGTTATGTATTCCTCGTCTACACGTCAAATGAATGTAAATGCGACACTTCCTTGCAAGAAAATAGCGTTTGCAGATGTCTACGTACCGTAGCAGCAGAGTTCTTATAATTCTTAAAACGCGATATCGCATCTCATTTCTATGTTTCATGGTAAGATATAATATGATTTGCGAAGTATCATGTATTCCTCGTCTACACTTCAAATGAATGTGAATGCGACACTTCCTCGCAGGAAATAGCGTTTGCAGATGTCTACGTATCGTAGCAACAGATTGCCAATGCTACTTAAAACGCGATATCGCATCTCATTTCTATGTTTCATGGTAAGATATAATATGATTTGCGAAGTGTCATGTATTCCTCGCCTACACTTCAAATGAATGAAAATGCCATACTTCCCTGATAGGAAATAGCGTCTGCAGATGTCCAGGTATCGTAGCAAGAGAGTTCTAATGCTTCTTAAAACGCGATATCGCATCTCGTTTCTATGTTTCATGGTAAGATATAATATGATTTGCGAAGTATCATGCATTCCTCGTCTTCTCTTCAAATGAATGTAAATGCAACACTTCCTCGCTAGGACATAGAGTTTGCAGATATCTACGTATCGTGGCAATAGATTTCTAATGCTTCTTAAAACGCGATATCGCATCCCATTTCTATGTTTCATGGTAAGATATAATATTCATTGCGAAGTGTTATGCATTCCTCGTCTACGATTCAAATGAATGTAAATGCGACACTTCCTTGCAAGGAAATTGCGTTTGCAGATGTCTACGTATCGTAGCAATAGATTTCTAATGCTTCTTAAAACGCTATATCGCATCTCATTTCAATGTTTCATGGTAAGATATAATATGATTTGCGAAGTGTTATGTATGCCTCGTCTACACTTCAAATGTATGTGAATGCGACACTTCCTCGCTAGGAAATAGCGTTTGCAGATGCCTACGTATCGTAGCAATAGATTTCTAATGGTTCTTAAAACGCGATATCGCATCTCATTTCTATGTTTCATGGTAAGATATAATATTCATTGCGAAGTGTTATGCATTCCTCGTCTACGATTCAAATGAATGTAAATGCGACACTTCCTTGCATGGAAATAGCGTTTGCAGATGTCTACGTACCGTAGCAACAGAGTTCAAATGCTTCTTAAAACGAGATATTGCATCTCATTTCTATGTTTCATGGTAAGATACATTATGATTTGCGAAGTGTTATGTATTCCTCGTCTACACTTCAAATGAATGTAAATGCGACACTTACTTGCAAGGAAATAGCGTTTGCAGATGTCTACGTATCGTAGCAATAGAGTTCTTATGATTCTTAAAACGCGATATCGCATCTCATTTCTATGTTGCATGGTAAGATATAATATGATTTGCGAAGTGTTATGGATTCCCCGTCTACACTGCAAATGAATGTGAATGCGAAACTTCCTCGCCAGGAAATAGCGTTTGCAGATGTCTACGTATCGTAGGAATAGATTTCTAATGCTTCTTAAAACGCGATATCGCATCTCATTTCTATGTTTCATGGTAAGATACAATATGAATTGCGAAGTGTCATGTATACCTCGTCTACACTTCAAATGAATGTAAATGCGACACTTCCTCGCAAGGAAATAGCGTTTGCGAATGTCTATCTATCGTAGCAATAGTGTTCTAATGCTTCTTAAAACGCGATATCGAATCTCATTTCTATGTTTCATGGCAAGATATAATATGATTTGCGAAGTGTTATGCATTCCTCGTCTACGATTCAAATGAATGTAAATGCGACACTTCCTTGCAAGGAAATAGCGTTTGCAGATGTCTACGTATCGTAGCAATAGAGTTCTTATGAATCTTTAAACGCGATATCGCATCTCATTTCTATGTTTCATGGTAAGATATAATATGATTTGCGAAGTGTTATGTATTCCTCGTCTACACTTCAAATGAATGTAAATGAGACACTTCCTTGCAAGGAAATAGCGTTTGCAGATGTCTACGTATCGTAGCAATAGAGTTCTTATGATTCTTTAAACGCGATATCGCATCTCATTTCTATGTTTCATGGTAAGATATAATATGATTTGCGAAGTGTCATGTATTCCTCGTCTACACTTCAAATGAATGAAAATGCCATACTTCTCTGATAGGAAATAGCGTCTGCAGATGTCCAGGTATCGTAGCAATAGAGTTCTAATGCTTCTTAAAACGCGATATCGCATCTCGTCTCTATGTTTCAGTGTAAGATATAATATGATTTGCGAAGTATCATGTATTCCTCGTCTTCTCTTCAAATGAATGTAAATGCGACACTTCCTCGCTAGGAAATAGAGTTTGCAGATGTCTACGTATCGTGGCAATAGATTTCTAATGCTTCTTAAAACGCGATATCGCATCCCATTTCTATGTTTCATGGTAAGATATAATATTCATTGCGAAGTGTTATGCATTCCTCGTCTACGATTCAAATGAATGTAAATGCGACACTTCCTTGCAAGGAAATTGCGTTTGCAGATGTCTACGTATCGTAGCAATAGATTTCTAATGCTTCTTAAAACGCTATATCGCATCTCATTTCAATGTTTCATGGTAAGATATAATATGATTTGCGAAGTGTTATGTATGCCTCGTCTACACTTCAAATGAATGTGAATGCGACACTTCCTCGCTATGAAATAGCGTTTGCAGATGTCTACGTATCGTAGCAAAAGGTTTCCAATGCTTCTTAAAACGCGATATCGCATCTCATTTCTATGTTTCATGGTAAGATATAATATGATTTGCGAAGTGTCATGTATTCCTCGTCTACACTTCAAATGAATGTAAATGCGACACTTCCTTGCTAGGAAATAGCGTCTGCAGATGTCTAGGTATCGTAGCAAGAGTGTTCTAATGCTTCTTAAAACGCGATATCGCATCTCATTTCTATGTTTCATAGTAAGATATAATATGATTTGCGAAGTATCATGTATTCCTCGCCTACACTTCAAATGAATGTGAATGCGACACTTCCTCGCTAGGAAATAGCGTTTGCAGATGCCTACGTATCGTAGCAATAGATTTCTAATGGTTCTTAAAACGCGATATCGCATCTCATTTCTATGTTTCATGGTAAGATATAATATTCATTGCGAAGTGTTATGCATTCCTCGTCTACGATTCAAATGAATGTAAATGCGACACTTCCTTGCAAGGAAATTGCGTTTGCAGATGTCTACGTATCGTAGCAATAGATTTCTAATGCTTCTTAAAACGCTATATCGCATCTCATTTCAATGTTTCATGGTAAGATATAATATGATTTGCGAAGTGTTATGTATGCCTCGTCTACACTTCAAATGAATGTGAATGCGACACTTCCTCGCTATGAAATAGCGTTTGCAGATGTCTACGTATCGTAGCAAAAGGTTTCCAATGCTTCTTAAAACGCGATATCGCATCTCATTTCTATGTTTCATGGTAAGATATAATATGATTTGCGAAGTGTCATGTATTCCTCGTCTACACTTCAAATGAATGTAAATGCGACACTTCCTTGCTAGGAAATAGCGTCTGCAGATGTCTAGGTATCGTAGCAAGAGTGTTCTAATGCTTCTTAAAACGCGATATCGCATCTCATTTCTATGTTTCATAGTAAGATATAATATGATTTGCGAAGTATCATGTATTCCTCGCCTACACTTCAAATGAATGTGAATGCGACACTTCCTCGCTAGGAAATAGCGTTTGCAGATGCCTACGTATCGTAGCAATAGATTTCTAATGGTTCTTAAAACGCGATATCGCATCTCATTTCTATGTTTCATGGTAAGATATAATATTCATTGCGAAGTGTTATGCATTCCTCGTCTACGATTCAAATGAATGTAAATGCGACACTTCCTTGCAAGGAAATAGCGTTTGCAGATGTCTACGTACCGTAGCAACAGAGTTCAAATGCTTCTTAAAACGAGATATTGCATCTCATTTCTATGTTTCATGGTAAGGTATAATATGATTTGCGAAGTGTCATGTATTCCTCGTCTACACTTCAAATGAATGAAAATGCCATACCTCTCTGATAGGAAATAGCGTCTGCAGATGTCCAGGTATGGTAGCAATAGAGTTCTAATGCCTCTTAAAACGCGATATCGCATCTCGTTTCTATGTTTCAGTGTAAGATATAATATGATTTGCGAAGTATCATGTATTCCTCGTCTTCTCTTCAAATGAATGTAAATGCGACACTTCCTCGCTAGGAAATAGAGTTTGCAGATGTCTACGTATCGTGGCAATAGATTTCTAATGCTTCTTAAAACGCGATATCGCATCCCATTTCTATGTTTCATGGTAAGATATAATATTCATTGCGAAGTGTTATGCATTCCTCGTCTACGATTCAAATGAATGTAAATGCGACACTTCCTTGCAAGGAAATTGCGTTTGCACATGTCTACGTATCGTAGCAATAGATTTCTAATGCTTCTTAAAACGCTATATCGCATCTCATTTCAATGTTTCATGGTAAGATATAATATGATTTGCGAAGTGTTATGTATGCCTCGTCTACACTTCAAATGAATGTGAATGCGACACTTCCTCGCTATGAAATAGCGTTTGCAGATGTCTACGTATCGTAGCAAAAGGTTTCCAATGCTTCTTAAAACGCGATATCGCATCTCATTTCTATGTTTCATGGTAAGATATAATATGATTTGCGAAGTGTCATGTATTCCTCGTCTACACTTCAAATGAATGTAAATGCGACACTTCCTTGCTAGGAAATAGCGTCTGCAGATGTCTAGGTATCGTAGCAAGAGTGTTCTAATGCTTCTTAAAACGCGATATCGCATCTCATTTCTATGTTTCATAGTAAGATATAATATGATTTGCGAAGTATCATGTATTCCTCGTCTACACTTCAAATGAATGTGAATGCGACACTTCCTCGCTAGGAAATAGCGTTTGCAGATGCCTACGTATCGTAGCAACAGATTTCTAATGGTTCTTAAAACGCGATATCGCATCTCATTTCTATGTTTCATGGTAAGATATAATATTCATTGCGAAGTGTTATGCATTCCTCGTCTACGATTCAAATGAATGTAAATGCGACACTTCCTTGCAAGGAAATAGCGTTTGCAGATGTCTACGTACCGTAGCAACAGAGTTCAAATGCTTCTTAAAACGAGATATTGCATCTCATTTCTATGTTTCATGGTAAGATACATTATGATTTGCGAAGTGTTATGTATTCCTCGTCTACACTTCAAATGAATGTAAATGCGACACTTACTTGCAAGGAAATAGCGTTTGCAGATGTCTACGTATCGTAGCAATAGAGTTCTTATGATTCTTAAAACGCGATATCGCATCTCATTTCTATGTTGCATGGTAAGATATAATATGATTTGCGAAGTGTTATGGATTCCCCGTCTACACTGCAAATGAATGTGAATGCGAAACTTCCTCGCCAGGAAATAGCGTTTGCAGATGTCTACGTATCGTAGCAATAGATTTCTAATGCTTCTTAAAACGCGATATCGCATCTCATTTCTATGTTTCATGGTAAGATACAATATGAATTGCGAAGTGTCATGTATACCTCGTCTACACTTCAAATGAATGTAAATGCGACACTTCCTCGCAAGGAAATAGCGTTTGCGAATGTCTATCTATCGTAGCAATAGTGTTCTAATGCTTCTTAAAACGCGATATCGAATCTCATTTCTATGTTTCATGGCAAGATATAATATGATTTGCGAAGTGTTATGCATTCCTCGTCTACGATTCAAATGAATGTAAATGCGACACTTCCTTGCAAGGAAATAGCGTTTGCAGATGTCTACGTATCGTAGCAATAGAGTTCAAATGCTTCTTAAAACGCGATATCGCATCTCATTTCTATGTTTCATGATAAGATATAATATGATTTGCGAAGTGTTATGTATTCCTCGTCTACACTTCAAATGAATGTAAATGAGACACTTCCTTGCAAGGAAATAGCGTTTGCAGATGTCTACGTATCGTAGCAATAGAGTTCTTATGATTCTTTAAACGCGATATCGCATCTCATTTCTATGTTTCATGGTAAGATATAATATGATTTGCGAAGTGTCATGTATTCCTCGTCTACACTTCAAATGAATGAAAATGCCATACTTTTCTGATAGGAAATAGCGTCTGCAGATGTCCAGGTATCGTAGCAATAGAGTTCTAATGCTTCTTAAAACGCGATATCGCATCTCGTTTCTATGTTTCAGTGTAAGATATAATATGATTTGCGAAGTATCATGTATTCCTCGTCTTCTCTTCAAATGAATGTAAATGCGACACTTCCTCGCTAGGAAATAGAGTTTGCAGATGTCTACGTATCGTGGCAATAGATTTCTAATGCTTCTTAAAACGCGATATCGCATCCCATTTCTATGTTTCATGGTAAGATATAATATTCATTGCGAAGTGTTATGCATTCCTCGTCTACGATTCAAATGAATGTAAATGCGACACTTCCTTGCAAGGAAATAGCGTTTGCAGATGTCTACGTACCGTAGCAACAGAGTTCAAATGCTTCTTAAAACGAGATATTGCATCTCATTTCTATGTTTCATGGTAAGATACATTATGATTTGCGAAGTATCATGTATTCCTCGCCTACACTTCAAATGAATGTGAATGCGACACTTCCTCGCTAGGAAATAGCGTTTGCAGATGCCTACGTACCGTAGCAATAGATTTCTAATGGTTCTTAAAACGCGATATCGCATCTCATTTCTATGTTTCATGGTAAGATATAATATGATTTGCGAAGTGTTATGTATTCCTCGTCTACACTTCAAATGAATGTAAATGCGACACTTCCTTGCAAGGATATAGCGTTTGCAAATGCCTACCTATCGTAGCAATAGTATTCTAATGCTTCTTAAAACGCGATACCGCATCTCATTTCTATGTTTCATGGTAAGATATAATATGATTTGCGAAGTGTTATGTTCTCCGCGTCTACACTTCAAATGAATGTAAATGCGACACTACCTTGCTAGGAAATAGCGTCTGCAGATGTCTAGGTATCGCAGCAATAGAGTTCTAATGCTTCTTAAAACGCGATATCGCATCTCATTTCTATGTTTCATGGTAAGATATAATATGATTTGCGAAGTGTTATGTATTCCTCGTCTACGATTCAAATGAATGTAAATGCGACACTTCCTTGCAAGGAAATAGCGTTTGCAGATGTCTACGTATCGTAGCAATAGAGTTCTAATGCTTCTTAAAACGCTATATCGCATCTCATTTCAATGTTTCATGGTAAGATATAATATGATTTGCGAAGTGTTATGTATTCCTCGTCTACACTTCAAATGAATGTAAATGCGACACTTCCTCGCTAGGAAATAGCGTTTGCAGATGTCTAAGTATCGTAGCAATAGATTTCCAATGCTTCTTAAAACGAGATATCGCATCAAATTTCTATGTTTCATGGTAAGATATAATATGATTTGCGAAGTGTCATGTATTCCTCGTCTACACTTCAAATGAATGAAAATGCCATACTTTTCTGATAGGAAATAGCGTCTGCAGATGTCCAGGTATCGTAGCAATAGAGTTCTAATGCTTCTTAAAACGCGATATCGCATCTCGTTTCTATGTTTCAGTGTAAGATATAATATGATTTGCGAAGTATCATGTATTCCTCGTCTTCTCTTCAAATGAATGTAAATGCGACACTTCCTCGCTAGGAAATAGAGTTTGCAGATGTCTACGTATCGTGGCAATAGATTTCTAATGCTTCTTAAAACGCGATATCGCATCCCATTTCTATGTTTCATGGTAAGATATAATATTCATTGCGAAGTGTTATGCATTCCTCGTCTACGATTCAAATGAATGTAAATGCCACACTTCCTTGCAAGGAAGTAGCGTTTGCAGATGTCTACGTACCGTAGCAACAGAGTTCAAATGCTTCTTAAAACGAGATATTGCATCTCATTTCTATGTTTCATGGTAAGATACATTATGATTTGCGAAGTATCATGTATTCCTCGCCTACACTTCAAATGAATGTGAATGCGACACTTCCTCGCTAGGAAATAGCGTTTGCAGATGCCTACGTACCGTAGCAATAGATTTCTAATGGTTCTTAAAACGCGATATCGCATCTCATTTCTATGTTTCATGGTAAGATATAATATGATTTGCGAAGTGTTATGTATTCCTCGTCTACACTTCAAATGAATGTAAATGCGACACTTCCTTGCAAGGATATAGCGTTTGCAGATGTCTACGTACCGTAGCAACAGAGTTCAAATGCTTCTTAAAACGAGATATTGCATCTCATTTCTATGTTTCATGGTAAGATACATTATGATTTGCGAAGTGTTATGTATTCCTCGTCTACACTTCAAATGAATGTAAATGCGACACTTCCTTGCAAGGAAATAGCGTTTGCAGATGTCTACGTACCGTAGCAGCAGAGTTCTTATGGTTCTTAAAACGCGATATCGCATCTCATTTCTATGTTTCATGGTAAGATATAATATGATTTGCGAAGTATCATGTATTCCTCGTCTACACTTCAAATGAATGTGAATGCGACACTTCCTCGCAGGAAATAGCGTTTGCAGATGTCTACGTATCGTAGCAACATATTGCCAATGCTACTTAAAACGCGATATCGCATCTCATTTCTATGTTTCATGGTAAGATATAATATGATTTGCGAAGTGTCATGTATTCCTCGCCTACACTTCAAATGAATGTAAATGCGACACTTCCTTACAAGGAAAGAGCGTTTGCAAACGTCTACCTACCGTAGCAATAGAGTTCTAATGCTTCTTAAAACGCGATATCGCATTTCATTTCTATATTTCATGATAAGATATAATATGATTTGCGAAGTGTTATGTATTCCTCGTCTACGCTTCAAATGAATGTAAATGAGACACTTCCTTGCAAGGAAATAGCGTTTGCAAATGTCTACGTATCGTAGCAATAGAGTTCTTATGATTCTTGAAACGCGATATCGCATCTCATTTCTATGTTTCATGGTAAGATATAATATGATTTGCGAAGTGTTATGTATTCCTCGTCTACGATTCAAATGAATGTAAATGCGACACTTCCTTGCAAGGAAATAGCGTTTGCTGATGTCTACGTATCGTAGCAATAGAGTTCTAATGCTTCTTAAAACGCGATATTGCATCTCATTTCTATGTTTCATGGTAAGATATAATATGATTTGCGAAGTGTTATGTATTCCTCGTCTACACTTCAAATGAATGTAAATGCGACACTTCCTTGCTAGGAAATAGCGTCTGCAGATGTCTAGGTATCGTAGCAATAGATTTCTAATGCTTCTTAAAACGCGATATCGCATCTCATTTCTATGTTTCATGGTAAGATATAATATGATTTGCGAAGTATCATGTATTCCTCGTCTACACTTCAAATGAATGTAAATGCCACACTTCCCTGCTAGGAAATAGCGTCTACAGATGTCCAGGTATCATAGCAATAGAGTTCTAAAGCTTCTTAAAACGCGATATCGCATCTCATTTCTATGTTTCATGGTAAGATATAATATGATTTGCGAAGTATCATGTATTCCTCGTCTACACTTCAAATGAATGTGAATGCGACACTTCCTCGCAGGAAATAGCGTTTGCAGATGTCTACGTATCGTAGCAACAGATTGCCAATGCTACTTAAAACGCTATATCGCATCTCATTTCAATGTTTCATGGTAAGATATAATATGATTTGCGAAGTGTTATGTATGCCTCGTCTACACTTCAAATGAATGTGAATGCGACACTTCCTCGCTGGGAAATAGCGTTTGCAGATGTCTACGTATCGTAGCAATAGATTTCTAATGCTTCTTAAAACGCGATATCGCATCTCATTTCTATGTTTCATGGTAATATATAATATTCATTGCGAAGTGTTATGCATTCCTCGTCTACGATTCAAATGAATGTAAATGCGACACTTCCTTGCAAGGAAATAGCGTTTGCAGATGTCTACGTACCGTAGCAACAGAGTTGAAATGCTTCTTAAAACGAGATATTGCATCTCATTTCTATGTTTCATGGTAAGATACATTATGATTTGCGAAGTGTTATGTATTCCTCGTCTACACTTCAAATGAATGTAAATGCGTCACTTCCTTGCAAGGAAATAGCGTTTGCAGATGTCTACGTACCGTAGCAGCAGAGTTCTTATGATTCTTAAAACGCGATATCGCATCTCATTTCTATGTTTCATGGTAAGATATAATATGATTTGCGAAGTATCATGTATTCCTCGTCTACACTTCAAATGAATGTGAATGCGACACTTCCTCGCAGGAAATAGCGTTTGCAGATGTCTACGTATCGTAGCAACAGATTGCCAATGCTACTTAAAACGCGACATCGCATCTCATTTCTATGTTTCATGGTAAGATATAATATGATTTGCGAAGTGTCATGTATTCCTCGCCTACACTTCAAATGAATGTAAATGCGACACTTCCTTACAAGGAAAGAGCGTTTGCAAACGTCTACCTACCGTAGCAATAGAGTTCTAATGCTTCTTAAAACGCGATATCGCATTTCATTTCTATATTTCATGGTAAGATATAATATGATTTGCGAAGTGTTATGTATTCCTCGTCTACACTTCAAATGAATGTAAATGAGACACTTCCTTGCAAGGAAATAGCGTTTGCAAATGTCTACGTATCGTAGCAATAGAGTTCTTATGATTCTTGAAACGCGATATCGCATCTCATTTCTATGTTTCATGGTAAGATATAATATGATTTGCGAAGAGTTATGTATTCCTCGTCTACACTTCAAATGAATGTAAATGCGACACTTCCTTGCTAGGAAATAGCGTCTGCAGATGTCTAGGTATCGTAGCAATAGATTTCTAATGCTTCTTAAAACGCGATATCGCATCTCATTTCTATGTTTCATGGTAAGATATAATATGATTTGCGAAGTATCATGTATTCCTCGTCTACACTTCAAATGAATGTAAATGCCACACTTCCCTGCTAGGAAATAGCGTCTGCAGATGTCCAGGTGTCATAGCAGTAGAGTTCTAAAGCTTCTTAAAACGCGATATCGCATCTCATTTCTATGTTTCATGGTAAGATATAATATGATTTGCGAAGTATCATGTATTCCTCGTCTACACTTCAAATGAATGTAAATGCGACACTTCCTCGCTAGGAAATAGCGTTTGCACATGTCTACGTATCGTAGCAGTAGATTTCTAATGCTTCTTAAAACGCGATATCGCATCTCATTTCTATGTTTCATGGTAAAATATAATATGATTTGCGAAGTGTCATGTATTCCTCGTCTACACTTCAAATGAATGTAAATGCGACACTACCTTGCTAGGAAATAGCGTCTGCAGATGTCTAGGTATCGCTGCAATAGAGTTCTAATGCTTCTTAAAACGCGATATCGCATCTCATTTCTATGTTTCATGGTAAGATATAATATGATTTGCGAAGTGTTATGTATTCCTCGTCTACACTTCAAATGAATGTGAATGCGACACTTCCTCGCTAGGAAATAGCGTTTGCAGATGTCTACGTATCGTAGCAATAGAGTTCTTATGATTCTTAAAACGCGATATCATATCTCATTTCTATGTTTCATGGTCAGATATAATATGATTTGCGAAGTGTTATGTATTCCTCGTCAACACTTCAAATGAATGTGAATGCGACACTTCCTTGCAAGGAAATAGCGTTTGCGAATGTCTACCTATCGTAGCAATAGTGTTCTAATGGTTCTTAAAACGCGATATCGCATCTCATCTCTATGTTTCATGGTAAGATATAATATGATTTGCGAAGTGTTATGTATTCCTCGTCTACACTTCAAATGAACGTAAATGCGACACTTACTTGCAAGGAAATAGCGTTTGCAGATGTCTACGTGTCGTAGCAATAGAGTTCTTATGATTCTTAAAACGCGATATCGCATCTCATTTCTATGTTGCATGGTAAGATATAATATGATTTGCGAAGTGCTATGGATTCCTCGTCTACACTGCAAATGAATGTGAATGCGAAACTTCCTCGCTTGGAAATAGCGTTTGCAGATGTCTACGTATCGTAGCAATAAATTTCTGATGCAACTTAAGACGCGATATCGCATCTCATTTCTATGTTTCATGGTAAGATATAATATTCATTGCGAATTGTTATGCATTCCTCGTCTACGATTCAAATGAATATAAATGCGACACTTCCTTGCAAGGAAATAGCGTTTGCAGATGTCTACGTATCGTAGCAATAGAGTTCTAATGCTTCTTAAAACGCGATATCGCATCTCATTTCTATGTTTCATGGTAAGATATAATATAATTAGCGAAGTGTTATGTATTCCTCGTCTACACTTCAAATGAATGTGAATGCGACACTTCCTCGCAGGAAATAGCGTTTGCAGATGTCTACGTATCGTAGCAACAGATTGCCAATGCTACTTAAAACGCTATATCGCATCTCATTTCAATGTTTCATGGTAAGATATAATATGATTTGCGAAGTGTTATGTATGCCTCGTCTACACTTCAAATGAATGTGAATGCGACACTTCCTCGCTGAGAAATAGCGTTTGCAGATGTCTACGTATCGTAGCAATAGATTTCTAATGCTTCTTAAAACGCGATATCGCATCTCATTTCTATGTTTCATGGTAATATATAATATTCATTGCGAAGTGTTATGCATTCCTCGTCTACGATTCAAATGAATGTAAATGCGACACTTCCTTGCAAGGAAATAGCGTTTGCAGATGTCTACGTACCGTAGCAACAGAGTTGAAATGCTTCTTAAAACGAGATATTGCATCTCATTTCTATGTTTCATGGTAAGATACATTATGATTTGCGAAGTGTTATGTATTCCTCGTCTACACTTCAAATGAATGTAAATGCGTCACTTCCTTGCAAGGAAATAGCGTTTGCAGATGTCTACGTACCGTAGCAGCAGAGTTCTAATGCTTCTTAAAACGCGATATCGCATCTCATTTCTATGTTTCATGGTAAGATATAATATGATTTGCGAAGTATCATGTATTCCTCGTCTACACTTCAAATGAATGTAAATGCGACACTTCCTCGCTAGGAAATAGCGTTTGCAGATGTCTACGTATCGTAGCAATAGAGTTCTAATGCTTCTTAAAACGCGATATCGCATCTCATTTCTATGTTTCATGGTAAGATATAATATGATTTGCGAAGTATCATGTATTCCTCCTCTACACTTCAAATGAATGTAAATGCGACACTTACTTGCAAGGAAATAGCGTTTGCAGATGTCTACGTATCGTAGCAATAGAGTTCTTATGATTCTTAAAACGCGATATCGCATCTCATTTCTATGTTTCATGGTAAGATATAATATGATTTGCGAAGTGTTATGTATTCCTCGTCTACACTTCAAATGAATGTGAATGCGAAACTTCCTCGCTAGGAAATAGCGTTTGCAGATGTCTACGTATCGTAACAATAGATTTCTAATGCTTCTTAAAACGCGATATCGCATCTCATCTCTATGTTTCATTGTAAGATATAATATGAATTGCGGAGTGTCATGTATACCTCGTCTACACTTCAAATGAATGTAAATGCGACACTTCCTTGCAAGGAAATAGCGCTTGCGAATGTCTGTCTATCGTAGCAATAGTGTTCTAATGCTTCTTAAAACACGATATCGCATCTCATTTCTATGTTTCATGGTAAGATATAATATGATTTGCGAAGTGTCATGTATTCCTCGTCTACACTTTAAATGAATGTAAATGCCACACTTCCCTGCTAGGAAATAGCGTCTGCAGATGTCCAGGTATCGTAGCAATAGAGTTCTAATGCTTCTTAAAACGCGATATCGCATCTCATTTCTATGTTTCATGGTAAGATATAATATGATTTGCGAAGTGTTAAGCATTCCTCGTCTACACTTCAAATGAATGTGAATGCGACACTTCCTCGCTAGGAAATAGCGTTTGCAGGTGTCTACGTATCGTAGCAATAGATTTCTAATGCTTCTTAAAACGCGATATCGCATCTCATTTCTATGTTTCATGGTAAGATATAATATGATTTGCGAAGTATCATGTATTCCTCGTCTACACTTCAAATGAATGTAAATGCGACACTTCCTCGCTAGGAAATAGCGTTTGCAGATGTCTACGTATCGTAGCAATAGAGTTCTAATGCTTCTTAAAACGCGATATCGCATCTCATTTCTATGTTTCATGGTAAGATATAATATCATTTGCGAAGTATCATGTATTCCTCGTCTACACTTCAAATGAATGTAAATGCGACACTTACTTGCAAGGAAATAGCGTTTGCAGATGTCTACGTATCGTAGCAATAGAGTTCTTATGATTCTTAAAACGCGATATCGCATCTCATTTCTATGTTTCATGGTAAGATATAATATGATTTGCGAAGTGTTATGTATTCCTCGTCTACACTTCAAATGAATGTGAATGCGAAACTTCCTCGCTAGGAAATAGCGTTTGCAGATGTCTACGTATCGTAGCAATAGATTTCTAATGCTTCTTAAAACACGATATCGCATCTCATCTCTATGTTTCATTGTAAGATATAATATGAATTGCGAAGTGTCATGTATACCTCGTCTACACATCAAATGAATGTAAATGCGACACTTCCTTGCAAGGAAATAGCGCTTGCGAATGTCTGTCTATCGTAGCAATAGTGTTCTAATGCTTCTTAAAAAGCGATATCGCATCTCATTTCTATGTTTCATGGTAAGATATAATATGATTTGCGAAGTGTTATGCATTCCTCGTCTACGATTCAAATGAATGTAAATGCGACACTTCCTTGCAAGGAAATAGCGTTTGCAGATGTCTACGTATCGTAGCAATAGAGTTCTTATGATTCTTAAAACGCGATATCGCATCTCATCTCTATGTTTCATTGTAAGATATAATATGAATTGCGAAGTGTCATGTATACCTCGTCTACACTTCAAATGAATGTAAATGCGACACTTCCTTGCAAGGAAATAGCGCTTGCGAATGTCTGTCTATCGTAGCAATAGTGTTCTAATGCTTCTTAAAACACGATATCGCATCTCATTTCTATGTTTCATGGTAAGATATAATATGATTTGCGAAGTGTTATGCATTCCTCGTCTACGATTCAAATGAATGTAAATGCGACACTTCCTTGCAAGGAAATAGCGTTTGCAGATGTCTACGTATCGTAGCAATAGAGTCCTTATGATTCTTAAAACGCGATATCGCATCTCATTTCTATGTATCATGGTAAGATACAATATGATTTGCGAAGTGTCATGTATTCCTCGTCTACACGTCAAATGGATGTAAATGTGACACTACCTTGCTAGGAAATAGCGTCTGCAGATGTCTAGGTATCGCAGCAATAGAGTACTAATGCTTCTCAAAACGCATATAATATGATTTGCGAAGTGTCATGTATTCCTCGTCTACACGTCAAATGGATGTAAATGCGACACTACCTTGCTAGGAAATAGCGTCTGCAGATGTCTAGGTATCGCAGCAATAGAGTTCTAATGCTTCTCAAAACGCGATATCGTATCTCATTTCTATGTTTCATGGTAAGATATAATATGATTTGCGAAGTGTTATGTATTCCTCGTCTACACTTCAAATGAATGTGAATGCGACACTTCCTCGCTAGGAAATAGCGTTTGCAGATGTCTACGTATCGTAGCAATAGATTTCCAATGCTTCTTAAAACGCGATATCGCATCTCATCTCTTTGTTTCATTGTAAGATATAATATGAATTGCGAAGTGTTATGTATTCCTCGTCTACACTTCAAATGAATGTGAATGCGAAACTTCCTCGCTAGGAAATAGCGTTTGCAGATGTCTACGTATCGTAGCAATAGATTTCTAATGCTTCTTAAAACGCGATATCGCATCTCATTTCTATATTTCATGGTATGATATAATATGATTTGCGAAGTGTCATGTATTCCTCGTCTACACTTCAAATGAATGCAAATGCGACACTTCCTTGCTAGGAAATAGCGTCTGCAGATGTCTAGGTATCGTAGCAATAGAGTTCTAATGCTTCTTAAAACGCGATATCGCATCTCATTTCTATGTTTCATGGTAAGATATAATATGATTTGCGAAGTATCATGTATTCCTCGTCTACACTTCAAATGAATGTAAATGCGACACTTCCTCGCTAGGAAATAGCGTTTGCAGATGTCTACGTATCGTAGCAATAGAGTTCTAATGCTTCTTAAAACGCGATATCGCATCTCATTTCTATGTTTCATGGTAAGATATAATATGATTTGCGAAGTATCATGTATTCCTCCTCTACACTTCAAATGAATGTAAATGCGACACTTACTTGCAAGGAAATAGCGTTTGCAGATGTCTACGTATCGTAGCAATAGAGTTCTTATGATTCTTAAAACGCGATATCGCATCTCATTTCTATGTTTCATGGTAAGATATAATATGATTTGCGAAGTGTTATGTATTCCTCGTCTACACTTCAAATGAATGTGAATGCGAAACTTCCTCGCTAGGAAATAGCGTTTGCAGATGTCTACGTATCGTAACAAAAGATTTCTAATGCTTCTTAAAACGCGATATCGCATCTCATCTCTATGTTTCATTGTAAGATATAATATGAATTGCGGAGTGTCATGTATACCTCGTCTACACTTCAAATGAATGTAAATGCGACACTTCCTTGCAAGGAAATAGCGCTTGCGAATGTCTGTCTATCGTAGCAATAGTGTTCTAATGCTTCTTAAAACACGATATCGCATCTCATTTCTATGTTTCATGGTAAGATATAATATGATTTGCGAAGTGTTATGCATTCCTCGTCTACGATTCAAATGAATGTAAATGCGACACTTCCTTGCAAGGAAATAGCGTTTGCAGATGTCTACGTATCGTAGCAATAGAGTTCTTATGATTCTTAAAACGCGATATCGCATCTCATTTCTATGTATCATGGTAAGATATAATATGATTTGCGAAGTGTCATGTATTCCTCGTCTACACGTCAAATGGATGTAAATGCGACACTACCTTGCTAGGAAATAGCGTCTGCAGATGTCTAGGTATCGCAGCAATAGAGTTCTAATGCTTCTCAAAACGCGATATCGTATCTCATTTCTATGTTTCATGGTAAGATATAATATGATTTGCGAAGTGTTATGTATTCCTCGTCTACACTTCAAATGAATGTGAATGCGACACTTCCTCGCTAGGAAATAGCGTTTGCAGATGTCTACGTATCGTAGCAATAGATTTCCAATGCTTCTTAAAACGCGATATCGCATCTCATCTCTTTGTTTCATTGTAAGATATAATATGAATTGCGAAGTGTTATGTATTCCTCGTCTACACTTCAAATGAATGTGAATGCGAAACTTCCTCGCTAGGAAATAGCGTTTGCAGATGTCTACGTATCGTAGCAATAGATTTCTAATGCTTCTTAAAACGCGATATCGCATCTCATTTCTATATTTCATGGTATGATATAATATGATTTGCGAAGTGTCATGTATTCCTCGTCTACACTTCAAATGAATGCAAATGCGACACTTCCTTGCTAGGAAATAGCGTCTGCAGATGTCTAGGTATCGTAGCAATAGAGTTCTAATGCTTCTTAAAACGCGATATCGCATCTCATTTCTATGTTTCATGGTAAGATATAATATGATTTGCGAAGTATCATGTATTCCTCGTCTACACTTCAAATGAATGTAAATGCGACACTTCCTCGCTAGGAAATAGCGTTTGCAGATGTCTACGTATCGTAGCAATAGAGTTCTAATGCTTCTTAAAACGCGATATCGCATCTCATTTCTATGTTTCATGGTAAGATATAATATGATTTGCGAAGTATCATGTATTCCTCCTCTACACTTCAAATGAATGTAAATGCGACACTTACTTGCAAGGAAATAGCGTTTGCAGATGTCTACGTATCGTAGCAATAGAGTTCTTATGATTCTTAAAACGCGATATCGCATCTCATTTCTATGTTTCATGGTAAGATATAATATGATTTGCGAAGTGTTATGTATTCCTCGTCTACACTTCAAATGAATGTGAATGCGAAACTTCCTCGCTAGGAAATAGCGTTTGCAGATGTCTACGTATCGTAACAAAAGATTTCTAATGCTTCTTAAAACGCGATATCGCATCTCATCTCTATGTTTCATTGTAAGATATAATATGAATTGCGGAGTGTCATGTATACCTCGTCTACACTTCAAATGAATGTAAATGCGACACTTCCTTGCAAGGAAATAGCGCTTGCGAATGTCTGTCTATCGTAGCAATAGTGTTCTAATGCTTCTTAAAACACGATATCGCATCTCATTTCTATGTTTCATGGTAAGATATAATATGATTTGCGAAGTGTTATGCATTCCTCGTCTACGATTCAAATGAATGTAAATGCGACACTTCCTTGCAAGGAAATAGCGTTTGCAGATGTCTACGTATCGTAGCAATAGAGTTCTTATGATTCTTAAAACGCGATATCGCATCTCATTTCTATGTATCATGGTAAGATATAATATGATTTGCGAAGTGTCATGTATTCCTCGTCTACACGTCAAATGGATGTAAATGCGACACTACCTTGCTAGGAAATAGCGTCTGCAGATGTCTAGGTATCGCAGCAATAGAGTTCTAATGCTTCTCAAAACGCGATATCGTATCTCATTTCTATGTTTCATGGTAAGATATAATATGATTTGCGAAGTGTTATGTATTCCTCGTCTACACTTCAAATGAATGTGAATGCGACACTTCCTCGCTAGGAAATAGCGTTTGCAGATGTCTACGTATCGTAGCAATAGATTTCCAATGCTTCTTAAAACGCGATATCGCATCTCATTTCTATGTTTCATGGTAAGATATAATATGATTTGCGAAGTGTCATGTATTCCTCGTCTACACTTTAAATGAATGTAAATGCCACACTTCCCTGCTAGGAAATAGCGTCTGCAGATGTCCAGGTATCGTAGCAATAGAGTTCTAATGCTTCTTAAAACGCGATATCGCATCTCATTTCTATGTTTCATGGTAAGATATAATATGATTTGCGAAGTGTTAAGCATTCCTCGCCTACACTTCAAATGAATGTGAATGCGACACTTCCTCGCTAGGAAATAGCGTTTGCAGGTGTCTACGTATCGTAGCAATAGATTTCTAATGCTTCTTAAAACGCGATATCGCATCTCATTTCTATGTTTCATGGTAAGATATAATATGATTTGCGAAGTATCATGTATTCCTCGTCTACACTTCAAATGAATGTAAATGCGACAATTCCTCGCTAGGAAATAGCGTTTGCAGATGTCTACGTATCGTAGCAATAGAGTTCTAATGCTTCTTAAAACGCGATATCGCATCTCATTTCTATGTTTCATGGTAAGATATAATATGATTTGCGAAGTATCATGTATTCCTCGTCTACACTTCAAATGAATGTAAATGCGACACTTACTTGCAAGGAAATAGCGTTTGCAGATGTCTACGTATCGTAGCAATAGAGTTCTTATGATTCTTAAAACGCGATATCGCATCTCATTTCTATGTTTCATGGTAAGATATAATATGATTTGCGAAGTGTTATGTATTCCTCGTCTACACTTCAAATGAATGTGAATGCGAAACTTCCTCGCTAGGAAATAGCGTTTGCAGATGTCTACGTATCGTAGCAATAGATTTCTAATGCTTCTTAAAACACGATATCGCATCTCATCTCTATGTTTCATTGTAAGATATAATATGAATTGCGAAGTGTCATGTATACCTCGTCTACACATCAAATGAATGTAAATGCGACACTTCCTTGCAAGGAAATAGCGCTTGCGAATGTCTGTCTATCGTAGCAATAGTGTTCTAATGCTTCTTAAAAAGCGATATCGCATCTCATTTCTATGTTTCATGGTAAGATATAATATGATTTGCGAAGTGTTATGCATTCCTCGTCTACGATTCAAATGAATGTAAATGCGACACTTCCTTGCAAGGAAATAGCGTTTGCAGATGTCTACGTATCGTAGCAATAGAGTCCTTATGATTCTTAAAACGCGATATCGCATCTCATTTCTATGTATCATGGTAAGATATAATATGATTTGCGAAGTGTCATGTATTCCTCGTCTACACGTCAAATGGATGTAAATGTGACACTACCTTGCTAGGAAATAGCGTCTGCAGATGTCTAGGTATCGCAGCAATAGAGTACTAATGCTTCTCAAAACGCATATAATATGATTTGCGAAGTGTCATGTATTCCTCGTCTACACGTCAAATGGATGTAAATGCGACACTACCTTGCTAGGAAATAGCGTCTGCAGATGTCTAGGTATCGCAGCAATAGAGTTCTAATGCTTCTCAAAACGCGATATCGTATCTCATTTCTATGTTTCATGGTAAGATATAATATGAATTGCGAAGTGTTATGTATTCCTCGTCTACACTTCAAATGAATGTGAATGCGAAACTTCCTCGCTAGGAAATAGCGTTTGCAGATGTCTACGTATCGTAGCAATAGATTTCTAATGCTTCTTAAAACGCGATATCGCATCTCATCTCTATGTTTCATTGTAAGATATAATATGAATTGCGAAGTGTCATGTATACCTCGTCTACACTTCAAATGAATGTGAATGCGACACTTCCTCGCTAGGAAATAGCGTTTGCAGATGTCTACGTATCGTAGCAATAGATTTGTAATGCTTCTTAAAACGCGATATCGCATCTCATTTCTATGTTTCATGGTAAGATATAATATGATTTGCGAAGTGTTATGTATTCCTCGTCTACACTTCAAATGAATGTAAATGCGACACTTCCTTGCAAGGAAATAGCGTTTGCAGATGTCTACGTATCGTAGCAATAGAGTTCTTATGATTCTTAAAACGCGATATCGCATCTCATTTCTATGTTTCATGGTAAGATATAATATGATTTGCGAAGTTTCATGTAATCCTCGTCTACACTTCAAATGAATGTAAATGCCACACTTCCCTGCTAGGAAATAGCGTCTGCAGATGTCTAGGAATCGTAGCAATAGAGTTCTAATGCTTCTTAAAACGCGATATCGCATCTCATTTCTATGTTTCACGGTAAGATATAATATGATTTACGAAGTGTCATGTATTCCTCGTCTACACTTCAAATGAATGTAAATGCGACACTTCCTTGCAAGGAAATAGCGTTTGCAGATGTCTACGTATCGTAGCAATAGTGTTCTAATGCTTCTTAGAACGCGATATCGCATCTCATCTCTATGTTTCATGGTAAGATATATTACGATTTGCGAAGTGTTATGTATTCCTCGTCTACACTTCAAACGAATGTAAATGCGACACTACCTTGCTAGGAAATAGCGTCTGCAGATGTCTAGGTATCGCAGCAATAGAGTTCTAATGCTTCTTAAAACGCGATATCGCATCTCATTTCTATGTTTCATGGTAAGATATAATATGATTTGCGAAGCATCATGTATTCCTCGTCTACACTTCAAATGAATGTAAATGCCACACTCCCCTGCTAGGAAATAGTGTCTGCAGATGTCTACGTATCGTAGCAATAGAGTTCTAATGCTTCTTAAAACGCGATATCATATCTCATTTCTATGTTTCATGGTCAGATATAATATGATTTGCGAAGTGTTATGTATTCCTCGTCAACACTTCAAATGAATGTGAATGCGACACTTCCTTGCAAGGAAATAGCGTTTGCGAATGTCTACCTATCGTAGCAATAGTGTTCTAATGGTTCTTAAAACGCGATATCGCATCTCATCTCTATGTTTCATGGTAAGATATAATATGATTTGCGAAGTGTTATGTATTCCTCGTCTACACTTCAAATGAACGTAAATGCGACACTTACTTGCAAGGAAATAGCGTTTGCAGATGTCTACGTGTCGTAGCAATAGAGTTCTTATGATTCTTAAAGCGCGATATCGCATCTCATTTCTATGTTGCATGGTAAGATATAATATGATTTGCGAAGTGCTATGGATTCCTCGTCTACACTGCAAATGAATGTGAATGCGAAACTTCCTCGCTTGGAAATAGCGTTTGCAGATGTCTACGTATCGTAGCAATAAATTTCTGATGCAACTTAAGACGCGATATCGCATCTCATTTCTATGTTTCATGGTAAGATATAATATTCATTGCGAATTGTTATGCATTCCTCGTCTACGATTCAAATGAATATAAATGCGACACTTCCTTGCAAGGAAATAGCGTTTGCAGATGTCTACGTATCGTAGCAATAGAGTTCTAATGCTTCTTAAAACGCGATATCGCATCTCATTTCTATGTTTCATGGTAAGATATAATATAATTAGCGAAGTGTTATGTATTCCTCGTCTACACTTCAAATGAATGTGAATGCGACACTTCCTCTCTAGGAAATAGCGTTTGCAGATGTCTACGTATCGTAGCAATAGATTTCCAATGCTTCTTAAAACGCGATACCGCATCTCATTGCTATGTTTCATGGTAAGATATAATATGATTTGCGAAGTGTCATGTATTTCTCGTCTACACTTCATATGTATGTAAATGCGACACATCCTTGCTAGGAAATAGCGTCTGCAGATATCTAGGTATCGTAGCAATAGAGTTCTAATGCTTCTTAAAACGCGATATCGCATCTCATTTCTATATTTCATGGTAAGATATAATATGATTTGCGAAGTGTCATGTATTCCTCGTCTACACTTCAAATGAATGTAAATGCGACACTACCTTGCTAGGAAATAGCGTCTGCAGATGTCTAGGTATCGCAGCAATAGAGTTCTAATGCTTCTTAAAACGCGATATCGCATCTCATTTCTATGTTTCATGGTAAGATATAATATGATTTGCGAAGTGTTATGTATTCCTCGTCTACACTTCAAATGAATGTGAATGCGACACTTCCTCGCTAGGAAATAGCGTTTGCAGATGTCTACGTATCGTAGCAATAGATTTCTAATGCTTCTTAAAACGCGATATCGCATCTCATTTCTATATTTCATGGTAAGATATAATATGATTTGCGAAGTGTCATGTATTCCTCGTCTACACTTCAAATGAATGCAAATGCGACACTTCCTTGCTAGGAAATAGCGTCTGCAGATGTCTAGGTATCGTAGCAATAGAGTTCTAATGCTTCTTAAAACGCGATATCGCATCTCATTTCTATGTTTCATGGTAAGATATAATATGATTTGCGAAGTATCATGTATTCCTCGTCTACACTTCAAATGAATGTAAATGCGACACTTCCTCGCTAGGAAATAGCGTTTGCAGATGTCTACGTATCGTAGCAATAGAGTTCTAATGCTTCTTAAAACGCGATATCGCATCTCATTTCTATGTTTCATGGTAAGATATAATATGATTTGCGAAGTATCATGTATTCCTCCTCTACACTTCAAATGAATGTAAATGCGACACTTACTTGCAAGGAAATAGCGTTTGCAGATGTCTACGTATCGTAGCAATAGAGTTCTTATGATTCTTAAAACGCGATATCGCATCTCATTTCTATGTTTCATGGTAAGATATAATATGATTTGCGAAGTGTTATGTATTCCTCGTCTACACTTCAAATGAATGTGAATGCGAAACTTCCTCGCTAGGAAATAGCGTTTGCAGATGTCTACGTATCGTAACAATAGATTTCTAATGCTTCTTAAAACGCGATATCGCATCTCATCTCTATGTTTCATTGTAAGATATAATATGAATTGCGGAGTGTCATGTATACCTCGTCTACACTTCAAATGAATGTAAATGCGACACTTCCTTGCAAGGAAATAGCGCTTGCGAATGTCTGTCTATCGTAGCAATAGTGTTCTAATGCTTCTTAAAACACGATATCGCATCTCATTTCTATGTTTCATGGTAAGATATAATATGATTTGCGAAGTGTCATGTATTCCTCGTCTACACTTTAAATGAATGTAAATGCCACACTTCCCTGCTAGGAAATAGCGTCTGCAGATGTCCAGGTATCGTAGCAATAGAGTTCTAATGCTTCTTAAAACGCGATATCGCATCTCATTTCTATGTTTCATGGTAAGATATAATATGATTTGCGAAGTGTTAAGCATTCCTCGTCTACACTTCAAATGAATGTGAATGCGACACTTCCTCGCTAGGAAATAGCGTTTGCAGGTGTCTACGTATCGTAGCAATAGATTTCTAATGCTTCTTAAAACGCGATATCGCATCTCATTTCTATGTTTCATGGTAAGATATAATATGATTTGCGAAGTATCATGTATTCCTCGTCTACACTTCAAATGAATGTAAATGCGACACTTCCTCGCTAGGAAATAGCGTTTGCAGATGTCTACGTATCGTAGCAATAGAGTTGTAATGCTTCTTAAAACGCGATATCGCATCTCATTTCTATGTTTCATGGTAAGATATAATATGATTTGCGAAGTGTTATGTATTCCTCGTCTACACTTCAAACGAATGTAAATGCGACACTACCTTGCTAGGAAATAGCGTCTGCAGATGTCTAGGTATCGCAGCAATAGAGTTCTAATGCTTCTTAAAACGCGATATCGCATCTCATTTCTATGTTTCATGGTAAGATATAATATGATTTGCGAAGCATCATGTATTCCTCGTCTACACTTCAAATGAATGTAAATGCCACACTTCCCTGCTAGGAAATAGTGTCTGCAGATGTCTACGTATCGTAGCAATAGAGTTCTAATGCTTCTTAAAACGCGATATCATATCTCATTTCTATGTTTCATGGTCAGATATAATATGATTTGCGAAGTGTTATGTATTCCTCGTCAACACTTCAAATGAATGTGAATGCGACACTTCCTTGCAAGGAAATAGCGTTTGCGAATGTCTACCTATCGTAGCAATAGTGTTCTAATGGTTCTTAAAACGCGATATCGCATCTCATCTCTATGTTTCATGGTAAGATATAATATGATTTGCGAAGTGTTATGTATTCCTCGTCTACACTTCAAATGAACGTAAATGCGACACTTACTTGCAAGGAAATAGCGTTTGCAGATGTCTACGTGTCGTAGCAATAGAGTTCTTATGATTCTTAAAACGCGATATCGCATCTCATTTCTATGTTGCATGGTAAGATATAATATGATTTGCGAAGTGCTATGGATTCCTCGTCTACACTGCAAATGAATGTGAATGCGAAACTTCCTCGCTTGGAAATAGCGTTTGCAGATGTCTACGTATCGTAGCAATAAATTTCTGATGCAACTTAAGACGCGATATCGCATCTCATTTCTATGTTTCATGGTAAGATATAATATTCATTGCGAATTGTTATGCATTCCTCGTCTACGATTCAAATGAATATAAATGCGACACTTCCTTGCAAGGAAATAGCGTTTGCAGATGTCTACGTATCGTAGCAATAGAGTTCTAATGCTTCTTAAAACGCGATATCGCATCTCATTTCTATGTTTCATGGTAAGATATAATATAATTAGCGAAGTGTTATGTATTCCTCGTCTACACTTCAAATGAATGTGAATGCGACACTTCCTCTCTAGGAAATAGCGTTTGCAGATGTCTACGTATCGTAGCAATAGATTTCCAATGCTTCTTAAAACGCGATACCGCATCTCATTGCTATGTTTCATGGTAAGATATAATATGATTTGCGAAGTGTCATGTATTTCTCGTCTACACTTCATATGTATGTAAATGCGACACATCCTTGCTAGGAAATAGCGTCTGCAGATATCTAGGTATCGTAGCAATAGAGTTCTAATGCTTCTTAAAACGCGATATCGCATCTCATTTCTATATTTCATGGTAAGATATAATATGATTTGCGAAGTGTCATGTATTCCTCGTCTACACTTCAAATGAATGTAAATGCGACACTACCTTGCTAGGAAATAGCGTCTGCAGATGTCTAGGTATCGCAGCAATAGAGTTCTAATGCTTCTTAAAACGCGATATCGCATCTCATTTCTATGTTTCATGGTAAGATATAATATGATTTGCGAAGTGTTATGTATTCCTCGTCTACACTTCAAATGAATGTGAATGCGACACTTCCTCGCTAGGAAATAGCGTTTGCAGATGTCTACGTATCGTAGCAATAGATTTCTAATGCTTCTTAAAACGCGATATCGCATCTCATTTCTATATTTCATGGTAAGATATAATATGATTTGCGAAGTGTCATGTATTCCTCGTCTACACTTCAAATGAATGCAAATGCGACACTTCCTTGCTAGGAAATAGCGTCTGCAGATGTCTAGGTATCGTAGCAATAGAGTTCTAATGCTTCTTAAAACGCGATATCGCATCTCATTTCTATGTTTCATGGTAAGATATAATATGATTTGCGAAGTATCATGTATTCCTCGTCTACACTTCAAATGAATGTAAATGCGACACTTCCTCGCTAGGAAATAGCGTTTGCAGATGTCTACGTATCGTAGCAATAGAGTTCTAATGCTTCTTAAAACGCGATATCGCATCTCATTTCTATGTTTCATGGTAAGATATAATATGATTTGCGAAGTATCATGTATTCCTCCTCTACACTTCAAATGAATGTAAATGCGACACTTACTTGCAAGGAAATAGCGTTTGCAGATGTCTACGTATCGTAGCAATAGAGTTCTTATGATTCTTAAAACGCGATATCGCATCTCATTTCTATGTTTCATGGTAAGATATAATATGATTTGCGAAGTGTTATGTATTCCTCGTCTACACTTCAAATGAATGTGAATGCGAAACTTCCTCGCTAGGAAATAGCGTTTGCAGATGTCTACGTATCGTAACAATAGATTTCTAATGCTTCTTAAAACGCGATATCGCATCTCATCTCTATGTTTCATTGTAAGATATAATATGAATTGCGGAGTGTCATGTATACCTCGTCTACACTTCAAATGAATGTAAATGCGACACTTCCTTGCAAGGAAATAGCGCTTGCGAATGTCTGTCTATCGTAGCAATAGTGTTCTAATGCTTCTTAAAACACGATATCGCATCTCATTTCTATGTTTCATGGTAAGATATAATATGATTTGCGAAGTGTCATGTATTCCTCGTCTACACTTTAAATGAATGTAAATGCCACACTTCCCTGCTAGGAAATAGCGTCTGCAGATGTCCAGGTATCGTAGCAATAGAGTTCTAATGCTTCTTAAAACGCGATATCGCATCTCATTTCTATGTTTCATGGTAAGATATAATATGATTTGCGAAGTGTTAAGCATTCCTCGTCTACACTTCAAATGAATGTGAATGCGACACTTCCTCGCTAGGAAATAGCGTTTGCAGGTGTCTACGTATCGTAGCAATAGATTTCTAATGCTTCTTAAAACGCGATATCGCATCTCATTTCTATGTTTCATGGTAAGATATAATATGATTTGCGAAGTATCATGTATTCCTCGTCTACACTTCAAATGAATGTAAATGCGACACTTCCTCGCTAGGAAATAGCGTTTGCAGATGTCTACGTATCGTAGCAATAGAGTTGTAATGCTTCTTAAAACGCGATATCGCATCTCATTTCTATGTTTCATGGTAAGATATAATATGATTTGCGAAGTATCATGTATTCCTCGTCTACACTTCAAATGAATGTAAATGCGACACTTACTTGCAAGGAAATAGCGTTTGCAGATGTCTACGTATCGTAGCAATAGAGTTCTTATGATTCTTAAAACGCGATATCGCATCTCATTTCTATGTTTCATGGTAAGATATAATATGATTTGCGAAGTGTTATGTATTCCTCGTCTACACTTCAAATGAATGTGAATGCGAAACTTCCTCGCTAGGAAATAGCGTTTGCAGATGTCTACGTATCGTAGCAATAGATTTCTAATGCTTCTTAAAACACGATATCGCATCTCATCTCTATGTTTCATTGTAAGATATAATATGAATTGCGAAGTGTCATGTATACCTCGTCTACACATCAAATGAATGTAAATGCGACACTTCCTTGCAAGGAAATAGCGCTTGCGAATGTCTGTCTATCGTAGCTATAGTGTTCTAATGCTTCTTAAAAAGCGATATCGCATCTCATTTCTATGTTTCATGGTAAGATATAATATGATTTGCGAAGTGTTATGCATTCCTCGTCTACGATTCAAATGAATGTAAATGCGACACTTCCTTGCAAGGAAATAGCGTTTGCAGATGTCTACGTATCGTAGCAATAGAGTTCTTATGATTCTTAAAACGCGATATCGCATCTCATCTCTATGTTTCATTGTAAGATATAATATGAATTGCGAAGTGTCATGTATACCTCGTCTACACTTCAAATGAATGTAAATGCGACACTTCCTTGCAAGGAAATAGCGCTTGCGAATGTCTGTCTATCGTAGCAATAGTGTTCTAATGCTTCTTAAAACACGATATCGCATCTCATTTCTATGTTTCATGGTAAGATATAATATGATTTGCGAAGTGTTATGCATTCCTCGTCTACGATTCAAATGAATGTAAATGCGACACTTCCTTGCAAGGAAATAGCGTTTGCAGATGTCTACGTATCGTAGCAATAGAGTCCTTATGATTCTTAAAACGCGATATCGCATCTCATTTCTATGTATCATGGTAAGATACAATATGATTTGCGAAGTGTCATGTATTCCTCGTCTACACGTCAAATGGATGTAAATGTGACACTACCTTGCTAGGAAATAGCGTCTGCAGATGTCTAGGTATCGCAGCAATAGAGTACTAATGCTTCTCAAAACGCATATAATATGATTTGCGAAGTGTCATGTATTCCTCGTCTACACGTCAAATGGATGTAAATGCGACACTACCTTGCTAGGAAATAGCGTCTGCAGATGTCTAGGTATCGCAGCAATAGAGTTCTAATGCTTCTCAAAACGCGATATCGTATCTCATTTCTATGTTTCATGGTAAGATATAATATGATTTGCGAAGTGTTATGTATTCCTCGTCTACACTTCAAATGAATGTGAATGCGACACTTCCTCGCTAGGAAATAGCGTTTGCAGATGTCTACGTATCGTAGCAATAGATTTCCAATGCTTCTTAAAACGCGATATCGCATCTCATCTCTTTGTTTCATTGTAAGATATAATATGAATTGCGAAGTGTTATGTATTCCTCGTCTACACTTCAAATGAATGTGAATGCGAAACTTCCTCGCTAGGAAATAGCGTTTGCAGATGTCTACGTATCGTAGCAATAGATTTCTAATGCTTCTTAAAACGCGATATCGCATCTCATTTCTATATTTCATGGTAAGATATAATATGATTTGCGAAGTGTCATGTATTCCTCGTCTACACTTCAAATGAATGCAAATGCGACACTTCCTTGCTAGGAAATAGCGTCTGCAGATGTCTAGGTATCGTAGCAATAGAGTTCTAATGCTTCTTAAAACGCGATATCGCATCTCATTTCTATGTTTCATGGTAAGATATAATATGATTTGCGAAGTATCATGTATTCCTCGTCTACACTTCAAATGAATGTAAATGCGACACTTCCTCGCTAGGAAATAGCGTTTGCAGATGTCTACGTATCGTAGCAATAGAGTTCTAATGCTTCTTAAAACGCGATATCGCATCTCATTTCTATGTTTCATGGTAAGATATAATATGATTTGCGAAGTATCATGTATTCCTCCTCTACACTTCAAATGAATGTAAATGCGACACTTACTTGCAAGGAAATAGCGTTTGCAGATGTCTACGTATCGTAGCAATAGAGTTCTTATGATTCTTAAAACGCGATATCGCATCTCATTTCTATGTTTCATGGTAAGATATAATATGATTTGCGAAGTGTTATGTATTCCTCGTCTACACTTCAAATGAATGAGAATGCGAAACTTCCTCGCTAGGAAATAGCGTTTGCACATGTCTACGTATCGTAACAAAAGATTTCTAATGCTTCTTAAAACGCGATATCGCATCTCATCTCTATGTTTCATTGTAAGATATAATATGAATTGCGGAGTGTCATGTATACCTCGTCTACACTTCAAATGAATGTAAATGCGACACTTCCTTGCAAGGAAATAGCGCTTGCGAATGTCTGTCTATCGTAGCAATAGTGTTCTAATGCTTCTTAAAACACGAAATCGCATCTCATTTCTATGTTTCATGGTAAGATATAATATGATTTGCGAAGTGTTATGCATTCCTCGTCTACGATTCAAATGAATGTAAATGCGACACTTCCTTGCAAGGAAATAGCGTTTGCAGATGTCTACGTATCGTAGCAATAGAGTTCTTATGATTCTTAAAACGCGATATCGCATCTCATTTCTATGTATCATGGTAAGATATAATATGATTTGCGAAGTGTCATGTATTCCTCGTCTACACGTCAAATGGATGTAAATGCGACACTACCTTGCTAGGAAATAGCGTCTGCAGATGTCTAGGTATCGCAGCAATAGAGTTCTAATGCTTCTCAAAACGCGATATCGTATCTCATTTCTATGTTTCATGGTAAGATATAATATGATTTGCGAAGTGTTATGTATTCCTCGTCTACACTTCAAATGAATGTGAATGCGACACTTCCTCGCTAGGAAATAGCGTTTGCAGATGTCTACGTATCGTAGCAATAGATTTCCAATGCTTCTTAAAACGCGATATCGCATCTCATTTCTATGTTTCATGGTAAGATATAATATGATTTGCGAAGTGTCATGTATTCCTCGTCTACACTTTAAATGAATGTAAATGCCACACTTCCCTGCTAGGAAATAGCGTCTGCAGATGTCCAGGTATCGTAGCAATAGAGCTCTAATGCTTCTTAAAACGCGATATCGCATCTCATTTCTATGTTTCATGGTAAGATATAATATGATTTGCGAAGTGTTAAGCATTCCTCGTCTACACTTCAAATGAATGTGAATGCGACACTTCCTCGCTAGGAAATAGCGTTTGCAGGTGTCTACGTATCGTAGCAATAGATTTCTAATGCTTCTTAAAACGCGATATCGCATCTCATTTCTATGTTTCATGGTAAGATATAATATGATTTGCGAAGTATCATGTATTCCTCGTCTACACTTCAAATGAATGTAAATGCGACACTTCCTCGCTAGGAAATAGCGTTTGCAGATGTCTACGTATCGTAGCAATAGAGTTCTAATGCTTCTTAAAACGCGATATCGCATCTCATTTCTATGTTTCATGGTAAGATATAATATGATTTGCGAAGTATCATGTATTCCTCGTCTACACTTCAAATGAATGTAAATGCGACACTTACTTGCAAGGAAATAGCGTTTGCAGATGTCTACGTATCGTAGCAATAGAGTTCTTATGATTCTTAAAACGCGATATCGCATCTCATTTCTATGTTTCATGGTAAGATATAATATGATTTGCGAAGTGTTATGTATTCCTCGTCTACACTTCAAATGAATGTGAATGCGAAACTTCCTCGCTAGGAAATAGCGTTTGCAGATGTCTACGTATCGTAGCAATAGATTTCTAATGCTTCTTAAAACACGATATCGCATCTCATCTCTATGTTTCATTGTAAGATATAATATGATTTGCGAAGTGTTATGCATTCCTCGTCTACGATTCAAATGAATGCAAATGCGACACTTCCTTGCAAGGAAATAGCGCTTGCGAATGTCTGTCTATCGTAGCAATAGTGTTCTAATGCTTCTTAAAACACGATATCGCATCTCATTTCTATGTTTCATGGTAAGATATAATATGATTTGCGAAGTGTTATGCATTCCTCGTCTACGATTCAAATGAATGTAAATGCGACACTTCCTTGCAAGGAAATAGCGTTTGCAGATGTCTACGTATCGTAGCAATAGAGTCCTTATGATTCTTAAAACGCGATATCGCATCTCATTTCTATGTATCATGGTAAGATACAATATGATTTGCGAAGTGTCATGTATTCCTCGTCTACACGTCAAATGGATGTAAATGTGACACTACCTTGCTAGGAAATAGCGTCTGCAGATGTCTAGGTATCGCAGCAATAGAGTACTAATGCTTCTCAAAACGCATATAATATGATTTGCGAAGTGTCATGTATTCCTCGTCTACACGTCAAATGGATGTAAATGCGACACTACCTTGCTAGGAAATAGCGTCTGCAGATGTCTAGGTATCGCAGCAATAGAGTTCTAATGCTTCTCAAAACGCGATATCGTATCTCATTTCTATGTTTCATGGTAAGATATAATATGATTTGCGAAGTGTTATGTATTCCTCGTCTACACTTCAAATGAATGTGAATGCGACACTTCCTCGCTAGGAAATAGCGTTTGCAGATGTCTACGTATCGTAGCAATAGATTTCCAATGCTTCTTAAAACGCGATATCGCATCTCATCTCTTTGTTTCATTGTAAGATATAATATGAATTGCGAAGTGTTATGTATTCCTCGTCTACACTTCAAATGAATGTGAATGCGAAACTTCTTCGCTAGGAAATAGCGTTTGCAGATGTCTACGTATCGTAGCAATAGATTTCTAATGCTTCTTAAAACGCGATATCGCATCTCATTTCTATATTTCATGGTAAGATATAATATGATTTGCGAAGTGTCATGTATTCCTCGTCTACACTTCAAATGAATGCAAATGCGACACTTCCTTGCTAGGAAATAGCGTCTGCAGATGTCTAGGTATCGTAGCAATAGAGTTCTAATGCTTCTTAAAACGCGATATCGCATCTCATTTCTATGTTTCATGGTAAGATATAATATGATTTGCGAAGTATCATGTATTCCTCGTCTACACTTCAAATGAATGTAAATGCGACACTTCCTCGCTAGGAAATAGCGTTTGCAGATGTCTACGTATCGTAGCAATAGAGTTCTAATGCTTCTTAAAACGCGATATCGCATCTCATTTCTATGTTTCATGGTAAGATATAATATGATTTGCGAAGTATCATGTATTCCTCCTCTACACTTCAAATGAATGTAAATGCGACACTTACTTGCAAGGAAATAGCGTTTGCAGATGTCTTCGTATCGTAGCAATAGTGTTCTTATGATTCTTAAAACGCGATATCGCATCTCATTTCTATGTTTCATGGTAAGATATAATATGATTTGCGAAGTGTTATGTATTCCTCGTCTACACTTCAAATGAATGTGAATGCGAAACTTCCTCGCTAGGAAATAGCGTTTGCAGATGTCTACGTATCGTAACAAAAGATTTCTAATGCTTCTTAAAACGCGATATCGCATCTCATCTCTATGTTTCATTGTAAGATATAATATGAATTGCGGAGTGTCATGTATACCTCGTCTACACTTCAAATGAATGTAAATGCGACACTTCCTTGCAAGGAAATAGCGCTTGCGAATGTCTGTCTATCGTAGCAATAGTGTTCTAATGCTTCTTAAAACACGATATCGCATCTCATTTCTATGTTTCATGGTAAGATATAATATGATTTGCGAAGTGTTATGCATTCCTCGTCTACGATTCAAATGAATGTAAATGCGACACTTCCTTGCAAGGAAATAGCGTTTGCAGATGTCTACGTATCGTAGCAATAGAGTTCTTATGATTCTTAAAACGCGATATCGCATCTCATTTCTATGTATCATGGTAAGATATAATATGATTTGCGAAGTGTCATGTATTCCTCGTCTACACGTCAAATGGATGTAAATGCGACACTACCTTGCTAGGAAATAGCGTCTGCAGATGTCTAGGTATCGCAGCAATAGAGTTCTAATGCTTCTCAAAACGCGATATCGTATCTCATTTCTATGTTTCATGGTAAGATATAATATGATTTGCGAAGTGTTATGTATTCCTCGTCTACACTTCAAATGAATGTGAATGCGACACTTCCTCGCTAGGAAATAGCGTTTGCAGATGTCTACGTATCGTAGCAATAGATTTCCAATGCTTCTTAAAACGCGATATCGCATCTCATTTCTATGTTTCATGGTAAGATATAATATGATTTGCGAAGTGTCATGTATTCCTCGTCTACACTTTAAATGAATGTAAATGCCACACTTCCCTGCTAGGAAATAGCGTCTGCAGATGTCCAGGTATCGTAGCAATAGAGCTCTAATGCTTCTTAAAACGCGATATCGCATCTCATTTCTATGTTTCATGGTAAGATATAATATGATTTGCGAAGTGTTAAGCATTCCTCGTCTACACTTCAAATGAATGTGAATGCGACACTTCCTCGCTAGGAAATAGCGTTTGCAGGTGTCTACGTATCGTAGCAATAGATTTCTAATGCTTCTTAAAACGCGATATCGCATCTCATTTCTATGTTTCATGGTAAGATATAATATGATTTGCGAAGTATCATGTATTCCTCGTCTACACTTCAAATGAATGTAAATGCGACACTTCCTCGCTAGGAAATAGCGTTTGCAGATGTCTACGTATCGTAGCAATAGAGTTCTAATGCTTCTTAAAACGCGATATCGCATCTCATTTCTATGTTTCATGGTAAGATATAATATGATTTGCGAAGTATCATGTATTCCTCGTCTACACTTCAAATGAATGTAAATGCGACACTTACTTGCAAGGAAATAGCGTTTGCAGATGTCTACGTATCGTAGCAATAGAGTTCTTATGATTCTTAAAACGCGATATCGCATCTCATTTCTATGTTTCATGGTAAGATATAATATGATTTGCGAAGTGTTATGTATTCCTCGTCTACACTTCAAATGAATGTGAATGCGAAACTTCCTCGCTAGGAAATAGCGTTTGCAGATGTCTACGTATCGTAGCAATAGATTTCTAATGCTTCTTAAAACACGATATCGCATCTCATCTCTATGTTTCATTGTAAGATATAATATGATTTGCGAAGTGTTATGCATTCCTCGTCTACGATTCAAATGAATGCAAATGCGACACTTCCTTGCAAGGAAATAGCGCTTGCGAATGTCTGTCTATCGTAGCAATAGTGTTCTAATGCTTCTTAAAACACGATATCGCATCTCATTTCTATGTTTCATGGTAAGATATAATATGATTTGCGAAGTGTTATGCATTCCTCGTCTACGATTCAAATGAATGTAAATGCGACACTTCCTTGCAAGGAAATAGCGTTTGCAGATGTCTACGTATCGTAGCAATAGAGTCCTTATGATTCTTAAAACGCGATATCGCATCTCATTTCTATGTATCATGGTAAGATACAATATGATTTGCGAAGTGTCATGTATTCCTCGTCTACACGTCAAATGGATGTAAATGTGACACTACCTTGCTAGGAAATAGCGTCTGCAGATGTCTAGGTATCGCAGCAATAGAGTACTAATGCTTCTCAAAACGCATATAATATGATTTGCGAAGTGTCATGTATTCCTCGTCTACACGTCAAATGGATGTAAATGCGACACTACCTTGCTAGGAAATAGCGTCTGCAGATGTCTAGGTATCGCAGCAATAGAGTTCTAATGCTTCTCAAAACGCGATATCGTATCTCATTTCTATGTTTCATGGTAAGATATAATATGATTTGCGAAGTGTTATGTATTCCTCGTCTACACTTCAAATGAATGTGAATGCGACACTTCCTCGCTAGGAAATAGCGTTTGCAGATGTCTACGTATCGTAGCAATAGATTTCCAATGCTTCTTAAAACGCGATATCGCATCTCATCTCTTTGTTTCATTGTAAGATATAATATGAATTGCGAAGTGTTATGTATTCCTCGTCTACACTTCAAATGAATGTGAATGCGAAACTTCTTCGCTAGGAAATAGCGTTTGCAGATGTCTACGTATCGTAGCAATAGATTTCTAATGCTTCTTAAAACGCGATATCGCATCTCATTTCTATATTTCATGGTAAGATATAATATGATTTGCGAAGTGTCATGTATTCCTCGTCTACACTTCAAATGAATGCAAATGCGACACTTCCTTGCTAGGAAATAGCGTCTGCAGATGTCTAGGTATCGTAGCAATAGAGTTCTAATGCTTCTTAAAACGCGATATCGCATCTCATTTCTATGTTTCATGGTAAGATATAATATGATTTGCGAAGTATCATGTATTCCTCGTCTACACTTCAAATGAATGTAAATGCGACACTTCCTCGCTAGGAAATAGCGTTTGCAGATGTCTACGTATCGTAGCAATAGAGTTCTAATGCTTCTTAAAACGCGATATCGCATCTCATTTCTATGTTTCATGGTAAGATATAATATGATTTGCGAAGTATCATGTATTCCTCCTCTACACTTCAAATGAATGTAAATGCGACACTTACTTGCAAGGAAATAGCGTTTGCAGATGTCTTCGTATCGTAGCAATAGAGTTCTTATGATTCTTAAAACGCGATATCGCATCTCATTTCTATGTTTCATGGTAAGATATAATATGATTTGCGAAGTGTTATGTATTCCTCGTCTACACTTCAAATGAATGTGAATGCGAAACTTCCTCGCTAGGAAATAGCGTTTGCAGATGTCTACGTATCGTAACAAAAGATTTCTAATGCTTCTTAAAACGCGATATCGCATCTCATCTCTATGTTTCATTGTAAGATATAATATGAATTGCGGAGTGTCATGTATACCTCGTCTACACTTCAAATGAATGTAAATGCGACACTTCCTTGCAAGGAAATAGCGCTTGCGAATGTCTGTCTATCGTAGCAATAGTGTTCTAATGCTTCTTAAAACACGATATCGCATCTCATTTCTATGTTTCATGGTAAGATATAATATGATTTGCGAAGTGTTATGCATTCCTCGTCTACGATTCAAATGAATGTAAATGCGACACTTCCTTGCAAGGAAATAGCGTTTGCAGATGTCTACGTATCGTAGCAATAGAGTCCTTATGATTCTTAAAACGCGATATCGCATCTCATTTCTATGTATCATGGTAAGATACAATATGATTTGCGAAGTGTCATGTATTCCTCGTCTACACGTCAAATGGATGTAAATGTGACACTACCTTGCTAGGAAATAGCGTCTGCAGATGTCTAGGTATCGCAGCAATAGAGTACTAATGCTTCTCAAAACGCATATAATATGATTTGCGAAGTGTCATGTATTCCTCGTCTACACGTCAAATGGATGTAAATGCGACACTACCTTGCTAGGAAATAGCGTCTGCAGATGTCTAGGTATCGCAGCAATAGAGTTCTAATGCTTCTCAAAACGCGATATCGTATCTCATTTCTATGTTTCATGGTAAGATATAATATGATTTGCGAAGTGTTATGTATTCCTCGTCTACACTTCAAATGAATGTGAATGCGACACTTCCTCGCTAGGAAATAGCGTTTGCAGATGTCTACGTATCGTAGCAATAGATTTCCAATGCTTCTTAAAACGCGATATCGCATCTCATCTCTTTGTTTCATTGTAAGATATAATATGAATTGCGAAGTGTTATGTATTCCTCGTCTACACTTCAAATGAATGTGAATGCGAAACTTCTTCGCTAGGAAATAGCGTTTGCAGATGTCTACGTATCGTAGCAATAGATTTCTAATGCTTCTTAAAACGCGATATCGCATCTCATTTCTATATTTCATGGTAAGATATAATATGATTTGCGAAGTGTCATGTATTCCTCGTCTACACTTCAAATGAATGCAAATGCGACACTTCCTTGCTAGGAAATAGCGTCTGCAGATGTCTAGGTATCGTAGCAATAGAGTTCTAATGCTTCTTAAAACGCGATATCGCATCTCATTTCTATGTTTCATGGTAAGATATAATATGATTTGCGAAGTATCATGTATTCCTCGTCTACACTTCAAATGAATGTAAATGCGACACTTCCTCGCTAGGAAATAGCGTTTGCAGATGTCTACGTATCGTAGCAATAGAGTTCTAATGCTTCTTAAAACGCGATATCGCATCTCATTTCTATGTTTCATGGTAAGATATAATATGATTTGCGAAGTATCATGTATTCCTCCTCTACACTTCAAATGAATGTAAATGCGACACTTACTTGCAAGGAAATAGCGTTTGCAGATGTCTTCGTATCGTAGCAATAGAGTTCTTATGATTCTTAAAACGCGATATCGCATCTCATTTCTATGTTTCATGGTAAGATATAATATGATTTGCGAAGTGTTATGTATTCCTCGTCTACACTTCAAATGAATGTGAATGCGAAACTTCCTCGCTAGGAAATAGCGTTTGCAGATGTCTACGTATCGTAACAAAAGATTTCTAATGCTTCTTAAAACGCGATATCGCATCTCATCTCTATGTTTCATTGTAAGATATAATATGAATTGCGGAGTGTCATGTATACCTCGTCTACACTTCAAATGAATGTAAATGCGACACTTCCTTGCAAGGAAATAGCGCTTGCGAATGTCTGTCTATCGTAGCAATAGTGTTCTAATGCTTCTTAAAACACGATATCGCATCTCATTTCTATGTTTCATGGTAAGATATAATATGATTTGCGAAGTGTTATGCATTCCTCGTCTACGATTCAAATGAATGTAAATGCGACACTTCCTTGCAAGGAAATAGCGTTTGCAGATGTCTACGTATCGTAGCAATAGAGTTCTTATGATTCTTAAAACGCGATATCGCATCTCATTTCTATGTATCATGGTAAGATATAATATGATTTGCGAAGTGTCATGTATTCCTCGTCTACACGTCAAATGGATGTAAATGCGACACTACCTTGCTAGGAAATAGCGTCTGCAGATGTCTAGGTATCGCAGCAATAGAGTTCTAATGCTTCTCAAAACGCGATATCGTATCTCATTTCTATGTTTCATGGTAAGATATAATATGATTTGCGAAGTGTTATGTATTCCTCGTCTACACTTCAAATGAATGTGAATGCGACACTTCCTCGCTAGGAAATAGCGTTTGCAGATGTCTACGTATCGTAGCAATAGATTTCCAATGCTTCTTAAAACGCGATATCGCATCTCATTTCTATGTTTCATGGTAAGATATAATATGATTTGCGAAGTGTCATGTATTCCTCGTCTACACTTTAAATGAATGTAAATGCCACACTTCCCTGCTAGGAAATAGCGTCTGCAGATGTCCAGGTATCGTAGCAATAGAGTTCTAATGCTTCTTAAAACGCGATATCGCATCTCATTTCTATGTTTCATGGTAAGATATAATATGATTTGCGAAGTGTTAAGCATTCCTCGTCTACACTTCAAATGAATGTGAATGCGACACTTCCTCGCTAGGAAATAGCGTTTGCAGGTGTCTACGTATCGTAGCAATAGATTTCTAATGCTTCTTAAAACGCGATATCGCATCTCATTTCTATGTTTCATGGTAAGATATAATATGATTTGCGAAGTATCATGTATTCCTCGTCTACACTTCAAATGAATGTAAATGCGACACTTCCTCGCTAGGAAATAGCGTTTGCAGATGTCTACGTATCGTAGCAATAGAGTTCTAATGCTTCTTAAAACGCGATATCGCATCTCATTTCTATGTTTCATGGTAAGATATAATATGATTTGCGAAGTATCATGTATTCCTCGTCTACACTTCAAATGAATGTAAATGCGACACTTACTTGCAAGGAAATAGCGTTTGCAGATGTCTACGTATCGTAGCAATAGAGTTCTTATGATTCTTAAAACGCGATATCGCATCTCATTTCTATGTTTCATGGTAAGATATAATATGATTTGCGAAGTGTTATGTATTCCTCGTCTACACTTCAAATGAATGTGAATGCGAAACTTCCTCGCTAGGAAATAGCGTTTGCAGATGTCTACGTATCGTAGCAATAGATTTCTAATGCTTCTTAAAACACGATATCGCATCTCATCTCTATGTTTCATTGTAAGATATAATATGAATTGCGAAGTGTCATGTATACCTCGTCTACACATCAAATGAATGTAAATGCGACACTTCCTTGCAAGGAAATAGCGCTTGCGAATGTCTGTCTATCGTAGCAATAGTGTTCTAATGCTTCTTAAAAAGCGATATCGCATCTCATTTCTATGTTTCATGGTAAGATATAATATGATTTGCGAAGTGTTATGCATTCCTCGTCTACGATTCAAATGAATGTAAATGCGACACTTCCTTGCAAGGAAATAGCGTTTGCAGATGTCTACGTATCGTAGCAATAGAGTCCTTATGATTCTTAAAACGCGATATCGCATCTCATTTCTATGTATCATGGTAAGATATAATATGATTTGCGAAGTGTCATGTATTCCTCGTCTACACGTCAAATGGATGTAAATGTGACACTACCTTGCTAGGAAATAGCGTCTGCAGATGTCTAGGTATCGCAGCAATAGAGTACTAATGCTTCTCAAAACGCATATAATATGATTTGCGAAGTGTCATGTATTCCTCGTCTACACGTCAAATGGATGTAAATGCGACACTACCTTGCTAGGAAATAGCGTCTGCAGATGTCTAGGTATCGCAGCAATAGAGTTCTAATGCTTCTCAAAACGCGATATCGTATCTCATTTCTATGTTTCATGGTAAGATATAATATGAATTGCGAAGTGTTATGTATTCCTCGTCTACACTTCAAATGAATGTGAATGCGAAACTTCCTCGCTAGGAAATAGCGTTTGCAGATGTCTACGTATCGTAGCAATAGATTTCTAATGCTTCTTAAAACGCGATATCGCATCTCATCTCTATGTTTCATTGTAAGATATAATATGAATTGCGAAGTGTCATGTATACCTCGTCTACACTTCAAATGAATGTGAATGCGACACTTCCTCGCTAGGAAATAGCGTTTGCAGATGTCTACGTATCGTAGCAATAGATTTGTAATGCTTCTTAAAACGCGATATCGCATCTCATTTCTATGTTTCATGGTAAGATATAATATGATTTGCGAAGTGTTATGTATTCCTCGTCTACACTTCAAATGAATGTAAATGCGACACTTCCTTGCAAGGAAATAGCGTTTGCAGATGTCTACGTATCGTAGCAATAGAGTTCTTATGATTCTTAAAACGCGATATCGCATCTCATTTCTATGTTTCATGGTAAGATATAATATGATTTGCGAAGTTTCATGTAATCCTCGTCTACACTTCAAATGAATGTAAATGCCACACTTCCCTGCTAGGAAATAGCGTCTGCAGATGTCTAGGAATCGTAGCAATAGAGTTCTAATGCTTCTTAAAACGCGATATCGCATCTCATTTCTATGTTTCACGGTAAGATATAATATGATTTACGAAGTGTCATGTATTCCTCGTCTACACTTCAAATGAATGTAAATGCGACACTTCCTTGCAAGGAAATAGCGTTTGCAGATGTCTACGTATCGTAGCAATAGTGTTCTAATGCTTCTTAGAACGCGATATCGCATCTCATCTCTATGTTTCATGGTAAGATATATTACGATTTGCGAAGTGTTATGTATTCCTCGTCTACACTTCAAACGAATGTAAATGCGACACTACCTTGCTAGGAAATAGCGTCTGCAGATGTCTAGGTATCGCAGCAATAGAGTTCTAATGCTTCTTAAAACGCGATATCGCATCTCATTTCTATGTTTCATGGTAAGATATAATATGATTTGCGAAGCATCATGTATTCCTCGTCTACACTTCAAATGAATGTAAATGCCACACTTCCCTGCTAGGAAATAGTGTCTGCAGATGTCTCGGTATCGTAGCAATAGAGTTCTAATGCTTCTTAAAATGCGATATCGCATCTCATTTCTATGTTTCATGGTAAGATATAATATGATTTGCTAAGTGTTATGTATTCCTCGTCTACACTTCAAATGAATGTAAATGCGACACTTCCTTGCTAGGAAATAGCGTCTGCAGATGTCTAGGTATCGTAGCAATAGAGTTCTAATGCTTCTTAAAACGCGATATCGCATCTCATTTCTATGTTTCATGGTAAGATATAATATGATTTGCGAAGTATCATGTATTCCTCGTCTACACTTCAAATGAATGTAAATGCGACACTTCATCGCTAGGAAATAGCGTTTGCAGATGTCTACGTATCGTAGCAATAGAGTTCTAATGCTTCTTAAAACGCGATATCGCATCTCATTTCTATGTTTCATAGTAAGATATAATATGATTTGCGAAGTATCATGTATTCCTCGTCTACACTTCAAATGAATGTGAATGCGAAACTTCCTCGCTAGGAAATAGCGTTTGCAGATGTCTACGTATCGTAGCAATAGATTTCTAATGCTTCTTAGAACGCGACATCGCATCTCATATCTATGTTTCATTGCAAGATATAATATGAATTGCGAAGTGTCATGTATACCTCGTCTACACTTCAAATGAATGTAAATGCCACACTTCCCTGCTAGGAAATAGTGTCTGCAGATGTCTAGGTATCGCAGCAATAGAGTTCTAATGCTTCTTAAAACGCGATATCGCATCTCATTTCTATGTTTCATGGTAAGATATAATATGATTTGCGAAGTGTTATGTATTCCTCGCCTACACTTCAAATGAATGTGATTGCGACACTTCCTCGCTAGGAAATAGCGTTTGCAGATGTCTACGTATCGTAGCAATAGATTTCCAATGCTTCTTAAAACGCGATATCGCATCTCATTTCTATGTTTCATGGTAAGTTATAATATGATTTGCGAAGTGTCATGTATTCCTCGTCTACACTTTAAATGAATGTAAATGCCAAACTTCCCTGCTAGGAAATAGCGTCTGCAGATGTCCAGGTATCGTAGCAATAGAGTTCTAATGCTTCTTAAAACGCGATATCGCATCTCATTTCTATGTTTCATGGTAAGATATAATATGATTTGCGAAATATCATGTATTCCTCGTCTACACTTCAAATGAATGTAAATGCGACACTTTCTCGCTAGGAAATAGCGTTTGCAGATGTCTACGTATCGTAGCAATAGATTTCTAATGCTTCTTAAAACGCGATATGGCATCTCATTTCTATGTTTCATGGTAAGATATAATATGATTTGCGAAGTGTCATGTATTCCTCGTCTACACTTCAAATGAATGTAAATGCGACACTTCCTTGCTAGGAAATAGCGTCTGCAGATGTCTAGGTATCGTAGCAATAGAGTTTTAATGCTTCTTAAAACGCGATATCGCATCTCATTTCTATGTTTCATGGTAAGATATAATATGATTTGCGAAGTGTTATGTATTCCTCGTCTGCACTTCAAATGAATGTAAATGCGACACTTCCTTGCAAGGAAATAGCGTTGGCAGATGTCTTCGTATCGTAGCAATAGAGTTCTTATGATTCTTAAAACGCGATATCGCATCTCATTTCTATGTTACATGGTAAGATATAATATGATTTGCGAAGTGTCATGTATTCCTCGTCTACACTTCAAATGGATGTAAATGCGACACTACCTTGCTAGGAAATAGCGTCTGCAGATGTCTAGGTATCGCAGCAATAGAGTTCTAATGCTTCTTAAAACGCGATATCGTATCTCATTTCTATGTTTCATGGTAAGATATAATATGATTTGCGAAGTGTTATGTATTCCTCGTCTACACTTCAAATGAATGTGAATGCGACACTTCCTCGCTAGGAAATAGCGTTTGCATATGTCTACGTATCGTAGCAATAGATTTCCAGTGCTTCTTAAAACGCGATATCGCATCTCATTTCTATGTTTCATGGTAAGATATAATATGATTTGCGAAGTATCATGTATTCCTCGTCTACACTTCAAATGAATGTAAATGCGAAACTTCCTCGCAAGGAAATAGCGTTTGCAGATGTCTACGTATCGAAGCAATAGAGTTCAAATGCTTCTTCAAACGCGATATCGCATCTCATTTCTATGTTTCATGGTAACATACATTATGATTTGCGAAGTGTTATGTATTCCTCGTCTACACTTCAAATGAATGTAAATGCGACACTTCCTTGCAAGGAAATAGCGTTTGCAGATGTCTACGTATCGTAGCAATAGAGTTCTTATGATTCTTAAAACGTGATATCGCATCTCATTTCTATGTATCATGGTAAGATATAATATGATTTGCGAAGTGTCATGTATTCCTCGTCTACACATCAAATGGATGTAAATGCGACACTACCTTGCTAGGAAATAGCGTCTGCAGATGTCTAGGTATCGCAGCAATAGGGTTCTAATGCTTCTTAAAACGCGATATCGTATCTCATTTCTATGTTTCATGGGAAGATATAATATGATTTGCGAAGTGTTATGTATTCCTCGTCTACACTTCAAATGAATGTGAATGCGACACTTCCTCGCTAGGAAATAGCGTTTGCAGATGTCTACGTATCGTAGCAATAGATTTCCAATGCTTCTTAAAACGAGATATCGCATCTCATTTCTATGTTTCATGGTAAGATATAATATGAATTGCGAAGTGTCATGTATTCCTCGTCTACACTTTAAATGAATGTAAATGCCACACTTCCTTGCTAGGAAATAGCGTCTGCAGATGTCTAGGTATCGTAGCAATAGGGTTCTAATGCTTCTTAAAACGCAATATCGCATCTCATTTCTATGTTTCATGGTAAGATATAATATGATTTGCGAAGTGTTATGTATTCCTCGTCTGCACTTCAAATGAATGTAAATGCGACACTTCCTTGCAAGGAAATAGCGTTTGCAGATGTCTTCGTATCGTAGCAATAGAGTTCTTATGATTCTTAAAACGCGATATCGCATCTCATTTCTATGTTACATGGTAAGATATAATATGATTTGCGAAGTGTCATGTATTCCTCGTCTACACTTCAAATGAATGTGAATGCGACACTTCCTCGCTAGGAAATAGCGTTTGCAGATGTCTACGTATCGTAGCAATAGATTTCTAATGCTTCTTAAAACGCGATATCGCATCTCATTTCTATGTTTCATGGTAAGATATAATATGATTTGCGAAGTGTCATGTATTCCTCGTCTACACTTCAAATGAATGTAAATGCCACACTTCCCTGCTAGGAAATAGCGTCTGCAGATGTCTAGGAATCGTAGCAATAGAGTTCTAATGCTTCTTAAAACGCGATATCGCATCTCATTTCTATGTTTCATGGTAAGATATAATATGATTTACGAAGTGTCATGTATTCCTCGTCTACACTTCAAATGAATGTAAATGCGACACTTCCTTGCAAGGAAATAGCGTTTGCGAATGTCTATCTATCGTAGCAATAGTGTTCTAATGCTTCTTAAAACACGATATCGCATCTCATTTCTATGTTTCATGGTAAGATATAATATGATTTGCGAAGTGTTATGCATTCCTCGTCTACGATTCAAATGAATGTAAATGCGACACTTCCTTGCAAGGAAATAGCGTTTGCAGATGTCTACGTATCGTAGCAATAGAGTTCTTATGATTCTTAAAACGCGATATCGCATCTCATTTCTATGTATCATGGTAAGATATAATATGATTTGCGAAGTGTCATGTATTCCTCGTCTACACGTCAAATGGATGTAAATGCGACACTACCTTGCTAGGAAATAGCGTCTGCAGATGTCTAGGTATCGCAGCAATAGAGTTCTAATGCTTCTCAAAACGCGATATCGTATCTCATTTCTATGTTTCATGGTAAGATATAATATGATTTGCGAAGTGTTATGTATTCCTCGTCTACACTTCAAATGAATGTGAATGCGACACTTCCTCGCTAGGAAATAGCGTTTGCAGATGTCTACGTATCGTAGCAATAGATTTCCAATGCTTCTTAAAACGCGATATCGCATCTCATTTCTATGTTTCATGGTAAGATATAATATGATTTGCGAAGTGTCATGTATTCCTCGTCTACACTTTAAATGAATGTAAATGCCACACTTCCCTGCTAGGAAATAGCGTCTGCAGATGTCCAGGTATCGTAGCAATAGAGTTCTAATGCTTCTTAAAACGCGATATCGCATCTCATTTCTATGTTTCATGGTAAGATATAATATGATTTGCGAAGTGTTAAGCATTCCTCGTCTACACTTCAAATGAATGTGAATGCGACACTTCCTCGCTAGGAAATAGCGTTTGCAGGTGTCTACGTATCGTAGCAATAGATTTCTAATGCTTCTTAAAACGCGATATCGCATCTCATTTCTATGTTTCATGGTAAGATATAATATGATTTGCGAAGTATCATGTATTCCTCGTCTACACTTCAAATGAATGTAAATGCGACACTTCCTCGCTAGGAAATAGCGTTTGCAGATGTCTACGTATCGTAGCAATAGAGTTCTAATGCTTCTTAAAACGCGATATCGCATCTCATTTCTATGTTTCATGGTAAGATATAATATGATTTGCGAAGTATCATGTATTCCTCGTCTACACTTCAAATGAATGTAAATGCGACACTTACTTGCAAGGAAATAGCGTTTGCAGATGTCTACGTATCGTAGCAATAGAGTTCTTATGATTCTTAAAACGCGATATCGCATCTCATTTCTATGTTTCATGGTAAGATATAATATGATTTGCGAAGTGTTATGTATTCCTCGTCTACACTTCAAATGAATGTGAATGCGAAACTTCCTCGCTAGGAAATAGCGTTTGCAGATGTCTACGTATCGTAGCAATAGATTTCTAATGCTTCTTAAAACACGATATCGCATCTCATCTCTATGTTTCATTGTAAGATATAATATGAATTGCGAAGTGTCATGTATACCTCGTCTACACATCAAATGAATGTAAATGCGACACTTCCTTGCAAGGAAATAGCGCTTGCGAATGTCTGTCTATCGTAGCAATAGTGTTCTAATGCTTCTTAAAAAGCGATATCGCATCTCATTTCTATGTTTCATGGTAAGATATAATATGATTTGCGAAGTGTTATGCATTCCTCGTCTACGATTCAAATGAATGTAAATGCGACACTTCCTTGCAAGGAAATAGCGTTTGCAGATGTCTACGTATCGTAGCAATAGAGTCCTTATGATTCTTAAAACGCGATATCGCATCTCATTTCTATGTATCATGGTAAGATATAATATGATTTGCGAAGTGTCATGTATTCCTCGTCTACACGTCAAATGGATGTAAATGTGACACTACCTTGCTAGGAAATAGCGTCTGCAGATGTCTAGGTATCGCAGCAATAGAGTACTAATGCTTCTCAAAACGCATATAATATGATTTGCGAAGTGTCATGTATTCCTCGTCTACACGTCAAATGGATGTAAATGCGACACTACCTTGCTAGGAAATAGCGTCTGCAGATGTCTAGGTATCGCAGCAATAGAGTTCTAATGCTTCTCAAAACGCGATATCGTATCTCATTTCTATGTTTCATGGTAAGATATAATATGAATTGCGAAGTGTTATGTATTCCTCGTCTACACTTCAAATGAATGTGAATGCGAAACTTCCTCGCTAGGAAATAGCGTTTGCAGATGTCTACGTATCGTAGCAATAGATTTCTAATGCTTCTTAAAACGCGATATCGCATCTCATCTCTATGTTTCATTGTAAGATATAATATGAATTGCGAAGTGTCATGTATACCTCGTCTACACTTCAAATGAATGTGAATGCGACACTTCCTCGCTAGGAAATAGCGTTTGCAGATGTCTACGTATCGTAGCAATAGATTTGTAATGCTTCTTAAAACGCGATATCGCATCTCATTTCTATGTTTCATGGTAAGATATAATATGATTTGCGAAGTGTTATGTATTCCTCGTCTACACTTCAAATGAATGTAAATGCGACACTTCCTTGCAAGGAAATAGCGTTTGCAGATGTCTACGTATCGTAGCAATAGAGTTCTTATGATTCTTAAAACGCGATATCGCATCTCATTTCTATGTTTCATGGTAAGATATAATATGATTTGCGAAGTTTCATGTAATCCTCGTCTACACTTCAAATGAATGTAAATGCCACACTTCCCTGCTAGGAAATAGCGTCTGCAGATGTCTAGGAATCGTAGCAATAGAGTTCTAATGCTTCTTAAAACGCGATATCGCATCTCATTTCTATGTTTCACGGTAAGATATAATATGATTTACGAAGTGTCATGTATTCCTCGTCTACACTTCAAATGAATGTAAATGCGACACTTCCTTGCAAGGAAATAGCGTTTGCAGATGTCTACGTATCGTAGCAATAGTGTTCTAATGCTTCTTAGAACGCGATATCGCATCTCATCTCTATGTTTCATGGTAAGATATATTACGATTTGCGAAGTGTTATGTATTCCTCGTCTACACTTCAAACGAATGTAAATGCGACACTACCTTGCTAGGAAATAGCGTCTGCAGATGTCTAGGTATCGCAGCAATAGAGTTCTAATGCTTCTTAAAACGCGATATCGCATCTCATTTCTATGTTTCATGGTAAGATATAATATGATTTGCGAAGCATCATGTATTCCTCGTCTACACTTCAAATGAATGTAAATGCCACACTTCCCTGCTAGGAAATAGTGTCTGCAGATGTCTCGGTATCGTAGCAATAGAGTTCTAATGCTTCTTAAAATGCGATATCGCATCTCATTTCTATGTTTCATGGTAAGATATAATATGATTTGCTAAGTGTTATGTATTCCTCGTCTACACTTCAAATGAATGTAAATGCGACACTTCCTTGCTAGGAAATAGCGTCTGCAGATGTCTAGGTATCGTAGCAATAGAGTTCTAATGCTTCTTAAAACGCGATATCGCATCTCATTTCTATGTTTCATGGTAAGATATAATATGATTTGCGAAGTATCATGTATTCCTCGTCTACACTTCAAATGAATGTAAATGCGACACTTCATCGCTAGGAAATAGCGTTTGCAGATGTCTACGTATCGTAGCAATAGAGTTCTAATGCTTCTTAAAACGCGATATCGCATCTCATTTCTATGTTTCATAGTAAGATATAATATGATTTGCGAAGTATCATGTATTCCTCGTCTACACTTCAAATGAATGTGAATGCGAAACTTCCTCGCTAGGAAATAGCGTTTGCAGATGTCTACGTATCGTAGCAATAGATTTCTAATGCTTCTTAGAACGCGACATCGCATCTCATATCTATGTTTCATTGCAAGATATAATATGAATTGCGAAGTGTCATGTATACCTCGTCTACACTTCAAATGAATGTAAATGCCACACTTCCCTGCTAGGAAATAGTGTCTGCAGATGTCTAGGTATCGCAGCAATAGAGTTCTAATGCTTCTTAAAACGCGATATCGCATCTCATTTCTATGTTTCATGGTAAGATATAATATGATTTGCGAAGTGTTATGTATTCCTCGCCTACACTTCAAATGAATGTGATTGCGACACTTCCTCGCTAGGAAATAGCGTTTGCAGATGTCTACGTATCGTAGCAATAGATTTCCAATGCTTCTTAAAACGCGATATCGCATCTCATTTCTATGTTTCATGGTAAGTTATAATATGATTTGCGAAGTGTCATGTATTCCTCGTCTACACTTTAAATGAATGTAAATGCCAAACTTCCCTGCTAGGAAATAGCGTCTGCAGATGTCCAGGTATCGTAGCAATAGAGTTCTAATGCTTCTTAAAACGCGATATCGCATCTCATTTCTATGTTTCATGGTAAGATATAATATGATTTGCGAAATATCATGTATTCCTCGTCTACACTTCAAATGAATGTAAATGCGACACTTTCTCGCTAGGAAATAGCGTTTGCAGATGTCTACGTATCGTAGCAATAGATTTCTAATGCTTCTTAAAACGCGATATGGCATCTCATTTCTATGTTTCATGGTAAGATATAATATGATTTGCGAAGTGTCATGTATTCCTCGTCTACACTTCAAATGAATGTAAATGCGACACTTCCTTGCTAGGAAATAGCGTCTGCAGATGTCTAGGTATCGTAGCAATAGAGTTTTAATGCTTCTTAAAACGCGATATCGCATCTCATTTCTATGTTTCATGGTAAGATATAATATGATTTGCGAAGTGTTATGTATTCCTCGTCTGCACTTCAAATGAATGTAAATGCGACACTTCCTTGCAAGGAAATAGCGTTGGCAGATGTCTTCGTATCGTAGCAATAGAGTTCTTATGATTCTTAAAACGCGATATCGCATCTCATTTCTATGTTACATGGTAAGATATAATATGATTTGCGAAGTGTCATGTATTCCTCGTCTACACTTCAAATGGATGTAAATGCGACACTACCTTGCTAGGAAATAGCGTCTGCAGATGTCTAGGTATCGCAGCAATAGAGTTCTAATGCTTCTTAAAACGCGATATCGTATCTCATTTCTATGTTTCATGGTAAGATATAATATGATTTGCGAAGTGTTATGTATTCCTCGTCTACACTTCAAATGAATGTGAATGCGACACTTCCTCGCTAGGAAATAGCGTTTGCATATGTCTACGTATCGTAGCAATAGATTTCCAGTGCTTCTTAAAACGCGATATCGCATCTCATTTCTATGTTTCATGGTAAGATATAATATGATTTGCGAAGTATCATGTATTCCTCGTCTACACTTCAAATGAATGTAAATGCGAAACTTCCTCGCAAGGAAATAGCGTTTGCAGATGTCTACGTATCGAAGCAATAGAGTTCAAATGCTTCTTCAAACGCGATATCGCATCTCATTTCTATGTTTCATGGTAACATACATTATGATTTGCGAAGTGTTATGTATTCCTCGTCTACACTTCAAATGAATGTAAATGCGACACTTCCTTGCAAGGAAATAGCGTTTGCAGATGTCTACGTATCGTAGCAATAGAGTTCTTATGATTCTTAAAACGTGATATCGCATCTCATTTCTATGTATCATGGTAAGATATAATATGATTTGCGAAGTGTCATGTATTCCTCGTCTACACATCAAATGGATGTAAATGCGACACTACCTTGCTAGGAAATAGCGTCTGCAGATGTCTAGGTATCGCAGCAATAGGGTTCTAATGCTTCTTAAAACGCGATATCGTATCTCATTTCTATGTTTCATGGGAAGATATAATATGATTTGCGAAGTGTTATGTATTCCTCGTCTACACTTCAAATGAATGTGAATGCGACACTTCCTCGCTAGGAAATAGCGTTTGCAGATGTCTACGTATCGTAGCAATAGATTTCCAATGCTTCTTAAAACGAGATATCGCATCTCATTTCTATGTTTCATGGTAAGATATAATATGAATTGCGAAGTGTCATGTATTCCTCGTCTACACTTTAAATGAATGTAAATGCCACACTTCCTTGCTAGGAAATAGCGTCTGCAGATGTCTAGGTATCGTAGCAATAGGGTTCTAATGCTTCTTAAAACGCAATATCGCATCTCATTTCTATGTTTCATGGTAAGATATAATATGATTTGCGAAGTGTTATGTATTCCTCGTCTGCACTTCAAATGAATGTAAATGCGACACTTCCTTGCAAGGAAATAGCGTTTGCAGATGTCTTCGTATCGTAGCAATAGAGTTCTTATGATTCTTAAAACGCGATATCGCATCTCATTTCTATGTTACATGGTAAGATATAATATGATTTGCGAAGTGTCATGTATTCCTCGTCTACACTTCAAATGAATGTGAATGCGACACTTCCTCGCTAGGAAATAGCGTTTGCAGATGTCTACGTATCGTAGCAATAGATTTCTAATGCTTCTTAAAACGCGATATCGCATCTCATTTCTATGTTTCATGGTAAGATATAATATGATTTGCGAAGTGTCATGTATTCCTCGTCTACACTTCAAATGAATGTAAATGCCACACTTCCCTGCTAGGAAATAGCGTCTGCAGATGTCTAGGAATCGTAGCAATAGAGTTCTAATGCTTCTTAAAACGCGATATCGCATCTCATTTCTATGTTTCATGGTAAGATATAATATGATTTACGAAGTGTCATGTATTCCTCGTCTACACTTCAAATGAATGTAAATGCGACACTTCCTTGCAAGGAAATAGCGTTTGCGAATGTCTATCTATCGTAGCAATTGTGTTCTAGTGCTTCTTAAAACGCGATATCGCATCTCATTTCTATGTTTCATGGTAAGATATAATATGATTTGCGAAGTGTCATGTATTCCTCGTCTACACTTCAAATGAATGTAAATGCCACACTTCCCTGCTAGGAAATAATGTCTGCAGATGTCTCGGTATCGTAGCAATAGAGTTCTAATGCTTCTTAAAACGCGATATCGCATCTCATTTCTATGTTTCATGGTAAGATATAATATGATTTGCTAAGTGTTATGTATTCCTCGTCTACACTTCAAATGAATGTAAATGCGACACTTCCTTGCAAGGAAATAGCGTTTGCAGATGTCGACGTATCGTAGCAACAGAGTTCTTATGATTCTTAAAACGCGATATCGCATCTCATTTCTATGTTTCATGGTAAGATATAATATGATTTGCGAAGTTTCATGTAATCCTCGTCTACACTTCAAATGAATGTAAATGCCACACTTCCCTGCTAGGAAATAGCGTCTGCAGATGTCTAGGAATCGTAGCAATAGAGTTCTAATGCTTCTTAAAACGCGATATCGCATCTCATTTCTATGTTTCATGGTAAGATATAATATGATTTACGAAGTGTCATGTATTCCTCGTCTACACTTCAAATGAATGTAAATGCGACACTTCCTTGCAAGGAAATAGCGTTTGCAGATGTCTACGTATCGTAGCAATAGTGTTCTAATGCTTCTTAAAACGCGATATCGCATCTCATCACTATGTTTCATGGTAAGATATAATACGATTTGCGAAGTGTTATGTATTCCTCGTCTACACTTCAAATGAATGTAAATGCGACACTTCCTTGCAAGGAAATAACGTTTGCAGATGTCTACGTATCGAAGCAATAGAGTTCAAATGCTTCTTAAAACGCGATATCGCATCTCATTTCTATGTTTCATGGTAAGATACATTATGATTTGCGAAGTGTTATGTATTCCTCGTCTACACTTCAAATGAATGTAAATGCGACACTTACTTGCAAGGAAATAGCGTTTGCAGATGTCTACGTATCGTAGCAATAGAGTTCTTATGATTCTTAAAACGCGATATCGCATCTCATTTCTATGTTTCATGGTAAGATATAATATGATTTGCGAAGTGTTATGTATTCCTCGTCTACACTTCAAATGAATGTGAATGCGAAAGTTCCTCGCTAGGAAATAGCGTTTGCAGATGTCTACGTATCGTCGCAATAGATTTCTAATGCTTCTTAAAACGCGATATCGCATCTCATATCTATGTTTCATGGTAAGATATAATATGAATTGCGAAGTGTCATGTATACCTCGTCTACACTTCAAATGAATGTAAATGCGACACTTCCTTGTAAGGAAATAGCGTTTGCGAATGTCTATCTATCGTAGCAATAGTGTTCTAATGCTACTTAAAACGCGATATCGCATCTCATTTCTATGTTTCATGGTAAGATATAATATGATTTGCGAAGTGTCATGTATTCCTCGTCTACACTTCAAATGAATGTAAATGCGACACTACCTTGCTAGGAAATAGCGTCTGCAGATGTCTAGGTATCGCAGCAATAGAGTTCTAATGCTTCTTAAAACGCGATATCGCATCTCATTTCTATGTTTCATGGTAAGATATAATATTCATTGCGAAGTGTTATGCATTCCTCGTCTACGATTCAAATGAAAGTAAATGCGACACTTCCTTGCAAGGAAATAGCGTTTGCAGATGTCTACGTATCGAAGCAATAGAGTTCAAATGCTTCTTAAGACGCGATATCGCATCTCATTTCTATGTTTCATGGTAAGATATAATATGATTTGCGAAGTGTTATCTTTTCCTCGTCTACACCTCAAATGAATGTAAATGCGACACTTCCTTGCAAGAAAATAGCGATTGCAGATGTCTACCTATCGTAGCAATAGAGTTCTAATGCTTCTTAAAACGCGATATCGCATCTCATTTCTATGTTTCATGGTAAGATATAATATGATTTTCGAAGTGTTATGTATTCCTCGTCTACACTTCAAAGGAATGTGAATGCGACACTTCCTCGCTAGGAAATAGCGTTTGCAGATGTCTACGTATCGTAGCAATAGAGCTCTTATGATTCTTAAAACGCGATATCGCATCTCATTCCTATGTTTCATGGTAAGATATAATTTGATTTGAGAAGTGTTATGCATTCCTCGTCTACGATTCAAATGAAAGTTAATGCGACACTTCCTTGCAAGGAAACAGCGTTTGCAGATGTCTACGTATCGAGGCAACAGTGTTCAAATGCTTCTTAAAACGAGATATTGCATCTCATATCTATGTTTCATGATAAGATATAGTATTCATTGCGAAGTGTTACGCATTCCTCGTCTACGATTCAAATGAATGTAAATGCGACACTTCCTTCCAAGGAAATAGCGTCTGCAGATGTCTACGTATCGTAGAAATGGATTTCTGATGCTTCTTAGAACGCGATATCGCATCTCATTTCTATGTTTCATGGTAAGATATAATATGGTTTGCGATGTGTCATGTATTCCTCGTCTACACTTCAAATGAATGTAAATGCGACACTTCCTTGCAGGGAAATAGCGTTTGCAGATGTCTACGTATCGAAGCAATAGAGTTCAGATGCTTCTTATAACGAGATATTGCATCTCTTATCTATGTTTCATGATAAGATATAATATACATTGCGAAGTGTTATGCATTCCTCGTCTACGATTCAAATGAAAGTAAATGCCACACTTCCTTGCAAGGAAATAGCGTTTGCAGATGTGTACGTATCGTAGCAATAGATTTCTAATGCTTCTTAAAACGCGATATCGCATCTCATTTCTATGTTTCATGGTAAGATATAATATGATTTGCGTAGTGTTATGTATTCCTCGTCTACACTTCAAATGAATGTAAATGCGACACATCCTTGCAAGGAAATAGCGTTTGCAGATGTCTACGTATCGAAGCAATAGTGTTCTAATGCTTCTTAAAACGCGATATCGCATCTCATTTCTATGTTTCATGGTAGGATATAATATTCATTGTGAAGTGTTATGCATTCCTCGTCTACGATTCAAATGAAAGTAAATGCGACACTTCCTTGCAAGGAAACAGCGATTGCAGATGTCTACGTATCGAAGCAATAGTGTTCTAATGCTTCTTAAAACGCGATATCGCATCTCATTTCTATGTTTCATGGTAGGATATAATATTCATTGTGAAGTGTTATGCATTCCTCGTCTACGATTCAAATGAAAGTAAATGCGACACTTCCTTGCAAGGAAACAGCGATTGCAGATGTCTACGTATCGTAGCAATAGTGTTCTAATGCTTCATAAAACGCGATATCGCATGTCATTTCTATGTATCATGGTGAGATATAATATTCATTGCGAAGTGTTATGCATTCCTCGTCTACGATTCAAATGAAAGTAAATGCGACACTTCTTTGCAAGGAAACAGCGATTGCAGATGTCTACGTATCGTAGCAATAGAGCTCTTATAATTCTTAAAACGCGATTTCGCATCTCATTTCTATGTTTCATGGTAAGGTATAATATGATTTGCGAAGTGTTATGTATTCCTCGTCTACACTTCAAATGAATGTGAATGCGAAACTTCCTCGCTAGGAAATAGCGTTTGCAGATGTCTACGTATCGTAGCAATAGAGTTCTAATGCTTCTTAGAACGCGATATCGCATCTCATTACTATGTTTCATGGTAAGATATAATATGATTTGCGAAGTATCACGTATTCCCCGTCTACACTTCAAATGAATGTAAATGCGACACTTCCTTGCAAGGAAATAGCGTTTGCAGATGTCTACGTATCGTAGCAATAGAGTTCTTATGATTCTTAAAACGCGATATCGCATCTCATTTCTATGTTTCATGGTAAGATATAATATGGTTTGCGAAGTGTTATGTATTCCTCGTCTACACTTCAAATGAATGTGAATGCGAAACTTCCTCGCTAGGAAATAGCGTTTGCAGATGTCTACGTATCGTAGCAATAGAGTTCTAATGCTTCTTAGAACGCGATATCGCATCTCATTTCTATGTTTCATGGTAAGATATAATATGATTTGCGAAGTGTTATGTATTCCTCGTCTACACTTCAAATGAATGTGAATGCGACACTTCCTCGCTAGGAAATAGCGTTTGCAGATGTCTACGTATCGTAGCAATAGATTTCCAATGCTTCTTAAAACGCGATATCGCATCTCATTTCTATGTTTCATGGTAAGATATAATATGATTTGCGAAGTGTCATGTATTCCTCGTCTACACTTTAAATGAATGTAAATGACACACTTCCCTGCTAGGAAATAGCGTCTGCAGATGTCCAGGTATCGTAGCAATAGAGTTCTAATGCTTCTTAAAACGCGATATCGCATCTCATTTCTATTTTTCATGGTAAGATATAATATGATTTGCGAAGTATCATGTATTACTCGTCTACACTTCAAATGAATGTAAATGCGACACTTCCTCGCTAGGAAATAGCGTTTGCAGATGTCTACGTATCGTAGCAATAGATTTCTAATGCTTCTTAAAACGCGATATGGCATCTCATTTCTATGTTTCATGGTAAGATATAATATGATTTGCGAAGTGTCATGTATTCCTCGTCTACACTTTAAATGAATGTAAATGCCACACTTCCTTGCTAGGAAATAGCGTCTGCAGATGTCTAGGTATCGTAGCAATAGAGTTCTAATGCTTCTTAAAACGCGATATCGCATCTCATTTCTATGTTTCATGGTAAGATATAATATGATTTGCGAAGTATCATGTATTCCTCGTCTACACTTCAAATGAATGTAAATGCGACACTTCCTCGCTAGGAAATAGCGTTTGCAGATGTCTACGTATCGTAGCAATAGAGTTCTTATGATTCTTAAAACGCGATATCGCATCTCATTTCTATATTTCACGGTAAGATATAATATGATTTGCGAAGTGTTATGTATTCCTCGTCTGCACTTCAAATGAATGTAAATGCGACACTTCCTTGCAAGGAAATAGCGTTGTCAGATGTCTACGTATCGTAGCAATAGATTTCTAATGCTTCTTAAAACGCGATATCGCATCTCAAATCTATGTTACATGATAAGATGTAATATTCATTGCGAAGTGTTATGCATTGCTCGTCTACGATTGAAATGAATGTAAATGCGACACTTCCTAGCAAGGATATAGCGTTTGCAGATGTCTACGTATCGTAGCAATAGAGTTCTTATGATTCTTAAAACGCGATAACATATCTCATTTCTATGTTTCATGGTAAGATATAATATGATTTGCGAAGTGTTATGTATACCTAGTCTACACTTCAAATGAATGTAAATGCGACACTTCCTTGTAAGGAAATAGCGTTTGCGAATGTCTATCTATCGTAGCAATAGTGTTCTAATGCTACTTAAAACGCGATATCGCATCTCATTTCTATGTTTCATGGTAAGATATAATATGATTTGCGAAGTGTCATGTATTCCTCGTCTACACTTCAAATGAATGTAAATGCGACACTACCTTGCTAGGAAATAGCGTCTGCAGATGTCTAGGTATCGCAGCAATAGAGTTCTAATGCTTCTTAAAACGCGATATCGCATCTCATTTCTATGTTTCATGGTAAGATATAATATGATTTTCGAAGTGTTATGTATTCCTCGTTTACACTTCAAAGGAATGTGAATGCGACACTTCCTCGCTAGGAAATAGCGTTTGCAGATGTCTACGTATCGTAGCAATAGAGTTCTTATGATTCTTAAAACGCGATATCGCATCTCATTCCTATGTTTCATGGTAGGATATAATTTGATTTGAGAAGTGTTATGTATTCCTCGTCAACACTTCAAATGAATGTGAATGCGACACTTCCTTGTTAGGAAATAGCGTTTGCAGATGTCTACGTATCGAAGCAATAGAGTTCAAATGCTTCTTAAAACGCGATATCGCATCTCATTTCTATGTTTCATGGTAAGATATAATATGATTTGCGAAGTGTTATCTTTTCCTCGTCTACACCTCAAATGAATGTAAATGCGACACTTCCTTGCAAGGAAATAGCGATTGCATATGTCTACCTATCGTAGCAATAGAGTTCTAATGCTTCTTAAAACGCGATATCGCATCTCATTTCTACGTTTCATGGTAAGATATAATATTCATTGCGAAGTGTTATGCATTCCTCGTCTACGATTCAAATGAAAGTAAATGCGACACTTCCTTGCAAGGAAATAGCGTTTGCAGATGTCTACGTATCGAAGCAATAGAGTTCAAATGCTTCTTAAAACGCGATATCGCATCTCATTTCTATGTTTCATGGTAAGATATAATATGATTTGCGAAGTGTTATCTTTTCCTCGTCTACACCTCAAATGAATGTAAATGCGACACTTCCTTGCAAGGAAATAGCGATTGCAGATGTCTACCTATCGTAGCAATAGAGTTCTAATGCTTCTTAAAACGCGATATCGCATCTCATTTCTATGTTTCATGGTAAGATATAATATGATTTGCGAAGTGTTATGTATTCCTCGTCTACACTTCAAAAGAATGTAAATGCGACACTTCCTTGCAAGGAAATAGCGATTGCAGATGTCTACCTATCGTAGCAATAGAGTTCTAATGCTTCTTAAAACGCGATATCGCATCTCATTTCTATGTTTCATGGTAAGATATAATATGATTTGCGAAGTATTATGTATTCCTCGTCTACACTTCAAATGAATGTAAATGCGACACTTCCTTACAAGGAAATAGCGTTTGCAGATGTCTACGTATCGAAGCAATAGAGTTCTAATGCTTCTTAAAACGCGATATCGCATCTCATTCCTATGTTTCGTGGTAAGATATAATATTCATTGCGAAGTGTTATGCATTCCTCGTCTACGATTCAAATGAAAGTTAATGCGACACTTCCTTGCAAGGAAATAGCGTCTGCAGATGTCTACGTATCGTAGAAATGGATTTCTGATGCTTCTTAGAACGCGATATCGCATCTCATTTCTATGTTTCATGGTAAGATATAATATTCATTGCGAAGTGTTATGCATTCCTCGTCTACGATTCAAATGAAAGTAAATGCGATACCTACTTGCAAGGAAATAGCATTTGCAGATATCTACCTATCGTAGCAATAGTGTTCTAATGCTTCATAAAACGCGATATCGCATGTCATTTCTATGTATCATGGTAAGATATAATATTCATTGCGAAGTGTTATGCATTCCTCGTCTACGATTCAAATGAAAGTAAATGCGACACTTCCTTGCAAGGAAACAGCGATTGCAGATGTCTATGTATCGTAGCAATAGAGCTCTTCTAATTCTTAAAACGCGATTTCGCATCTCATTTCTATGTTTCATGGTAAGGTATAATATGATTTGCGAAGTGTTATGTATTCCTCGCCTACACTTCAAGTGAATGTAAATGCGACACTTCCTTGCAAGGAAATAGCCTTTGCAGATGTCTACGTATCGTAGCAATAGAGTTCTAATGCTTCATAAAACGCGATATCGCATGTCATTTCTATGTATCATGGTAAGATATAATATTCATTGCGAAGTGTTATGCATTCCTCGTCTACGATTCAAATGAAAGTAAATGCGACACTTCCTTGCTAGGAAACAGCGATTGCAGATGTCTACGTATCGTAGCAATAGAGGTCTTCTAATTCTTAAAACGCGATTTCGCATCTCATTTCTATGTTTCATGGTAAGGTATAATATGATTTGCGAAGTGTTATGTATTCCTCGCCTACACTTCAAGTGAATGTAAATGCGACACTTCCTTGCAAGGAAATAGCCTTTGCAGATGTCTACGTATCGTAGCAATAGAGTTCTAATGCTTCATAAAACGCGATATCGCATCTCATTTCTATGTTTCATGGTAAGATATAATATGATTTGCGAAGTGTTATGTATTCCTCGTCTACACCTCAAATGAATGTAAATGCGACACTTCCTTGCAGGGAAATGGCGTTTGCAGATGTCTACGTATCGAGGCAATAGAGTTCAAATGCTTCTTAGAACGAGATATTGCATCTCATTTCTATGTTTCATGGTAAGATATAACATGATTTGCAAAGTGTTATGTATTCCTCGTCTACACTTCAAATGAATGTGAATGCGATACTTCCTCGCTAGGAAATAGCGTTTGCAGATGTCTACGTATCGTAGCAATAGCTTTCTAATGCTTCTTAAAACTCGATATCGCATCTCATATCTATGTTTCATGATAACATATAATATTCATTGCGAAGTGTTATGCATTCCTCGTCCACACATCAAATGAATGTAAATGCGACACTTCCTTGCAAGGAAATAGCGTTTGCAGATGTCTACGTATCGTAGCAATGGATTTCTGATGCTTCTTAGAACGCGATATCGCATCTCATTTCTATGTTTCATGGTAAGATATAATATGATTTGCGAAGTGTCATGTATTCCTCGTCTACACTTCAAATGAATGTAAATGCGACACTCGCTCGCTAGGAAATAGCGTTTGCAGATGTCTACGTATCGTAGCAATAGAGTTCTAATGCTTCTTAAAACGCGATATCGCATCTCCTTTCTATGTTTCATGGTAAGATATAATATGATTTGCGAAGTGTTATGTATTCCCCGTCTACACTTCAAATGAATGTGAATGCGATACTTCCTCGCTAGGAAATAGCGTTTGCAGATGTCTACGTATCGTAGCAATAGCTTTCTAATGCTTCCTAAAACGCGATATCGCATCTCATTTCTATGTTTCATGGTAAGATATAACATGATTTGCGAAGTGTCATGTATTCCTCGTCTACACTTCAAATGAATGTGAATGCGATACTTCCCCACTAGGAAATAGCGTTTGCAGATGTCTACGTATCGTAGCAATAGCTTTCTAGTGCTTCTTAAAACGCGATATCGCATCTCATTTCTATGTTTCATAGTAAGATATAAGATGATTTGCTAAGTGTCATGTATTCCTCGTCTACACTTCAAATGAATGTAAATGCGACACTTCCTTGTTAGGAAATAGCGTCTGCAGATGTCTGGGTATCGTAGCAATAGAGTTCCAATGCTTCTTAAAACGCGATATCGCATCTCATTTCTATGTTTCATGGTAAGATATAACATGATTTGCGAAGTGTTATGTATTCCTCGTCTACACTTCAAATGAATGTGAATGCGATACTTCCTCGCTAGGAAATAGCGTTTGCAGATGTCTACGTATCGTAGCAATAGCTTTCTAATGCTTCCTAAAACGCGATATCGCATCTCATTTCTATGTTTCATGGTAAGATATAACATGATTTGCGAAGTGTCATGTATTCCTCGTCTACACTTCAAATGAATGTGAATGCGATACTTCCCCACTAGGAAATAGCGTTTGCAGATGTCTACGTATCGTAGCAATAGCTTTCCAATGCTTCTTAAAACGCGATATCGCATCTCATTTCTATGTTTCATGGTAAGATATAAGATGATTTGCCAAGTGTCATGTATTCCTCGCCCACGCATCAAATGAATGTAAATGCGACACTTCCTTGCGAGGAAATAGCGCTTGCAGATGTCTACGTATCGTAGCAATGGATTTCTGATGCGTCTTAGAACGCGATATCGCATCTCATTTCTATGTTTCATGGTAAGATATAATATGATTTGCGAAGTGTTATGTATTCCTCGTCTACACTTCAAATGAATGTAAATGCGACACTTCCTTGCAAGGAAATAGCGTTTGCAGATGTCTACCTATCGTAGCATTAGAGTTCCAATGCTTCTTAAAACGCGATATCGCATCTCATTTCTATGTTTCATGGTAAGATATAACATGATTTGCGAAGTGTTATGTATTCCCCGTCTACACTTCAAATGAATGTGAATGCGATACTTCCTCGCTAGGAAATAGCGTTTGCAGATGTCTACGTATCGTAGCAATAGCTTTCTAATGCTTCCTAAAACGCGATATCGCATCTCATTTCTATGTTTCATGGTAAGATATAACATGATTTGCGAAGTGTCATGTATTCCTCGTCTACACTTCAAATGAATGTGAATGCGATACTTCGCCACTAGGAAATAGCGTTTGCAGATGTCTACGTATCGTAGCAATAGCTTTCTAATGCTTCTTAAAACGCGATATCGCATCTCATTTCTATGTTTCGTGGTAAGATATAAGATGATTTGCTAAGTGTCATGTATTCCTCGTCTACACTTCAAATGAATGTAAATGCGACACTTCCTTGTTAGGAAATAGCGTCTGCAGATGTCTGGGTATCGTAGCAATAGAGTTCTAATGCTTCTTAAAACGCGATATCGCATCTCATTTCTACGTTTCATAGTAAGATGTATTATGATTTGCGAAGTGTTATGCATTCCTCGTCTACAATTCAAATGAATGTAAATGCGACACTTCCTTGCAAGGAAATAGCGTTTGCAGATGTCTACGTATCGTAGCAATAGAGTTCTTATGATTCTTAAAAAGCGATATCGCATCTCATTTCTATGTTTCATGGTAAGGTATAATATGATTTGCGAAGTGTTATGTATTCCTCGTCTACACTTCAAATGAATGTGAATGCGACACTTCCTCGCTAGGAAATAGCGTTAGCAGATGTCTACGTATCGTAGCAATAGCTTTCTAATGCTTCTTAAAACTCGATATCGCATCTCATTTCTATGTTTCATGGTAAGATATAATATGATTTGCGAAGTGTTATGTATTCCTCGTCTACGCCTCAAATGAATGTAAATGCGACGCTTCCTTGCAGGGAAATAGCGTTTGCAGATGTCTACGTATCGAAGCAATAGAGTTCAAATGCTTCTTAAAACGAGATATTGCATCTCATATCTATGTTTCATGATAAGATATAATATTCATTGCGAAGTGTTAAGCATTCCTCATCTACGATTCAAATGAATGTAAATGCGACACTTCCTTCCAAGGAAATAGCGTTTGCAGATGTCTACGTATCGTAGCAATAGAGTTCTTATAATTCTTACAACGCGATATCGCATCTCATTTCTATGTTTCATGGTAAGATATAACATGATTTGCGAAGTGTTATGTATACCTCGTCTACACTTCAAATGAATGTGAATGGTGATACTTCCTCGCTAGGAAATAGCGTTTGCAGATGTCTACGTATCGTAGCAATAGATTTCTAATGCTTCTTAAAACGGCGATATCGCATCTCATTACTATGTTTCATGGTAAGATATAATATGATTTGCGAAGTGCTATGTATTCCTCGTCTACACCTCAAATGAATGTAAATGCGACACTTCCTTGCAGGGAAATAGCGTTTGCAGATGTCTACGTATCGTAGCAATAGCTTTCTAATGCGTCTTAAAACGCGATATCGCATCTCATTTCTATGTTTCATGGTAAGATATAATATTCATTGCGAAGTGTTATGCATTCCTCGTCTACGATTCAAATGAATGTAAATGCGACACTTCCTTGCAAGGAAATAGCGTTTGCAGATGTCTACGTATCGTAGCAATAGAGTTCTTATGATTCTTAAAACGCGATATCGCATCTCATTTCTATGTTTCATGGTAAGGTATAATATGATTAGCGAAGTGTTATGTATTCCTCGTCTACACTTCAAATGAATGTGAAAGCGACACTTCCTCGCTAGGAAATAGCGTCTGCAGATGTCTAGGTATCGTAGTAATAGATTTCTAATGCTTCTTAAAACGAGATATTGCATCTCATATCTATGTTTCATGATAAGATATAATATACATTGCGACGTGTTATGCATTCCTCGTCAACGATTCAAATGAAAGTAAATGCGACACTTCCTTGCAAGGAAATAGCGTTTACAGATGTCTACGTATCGTAGCAATAGAGTTCATATGATTCTTAAAACGCGATATCGCATCACATTTCTATGTTTCATGGTAGGATATAACATGATTTGCGAAGTGTTATGCATTCCTCGTCTACACTTCAAATGAATGTGAATGCGATACTTCCTCGCTAGGAAACAGCGTTTGCAGATGTCTACGTATCGTAGCAATAGCTTTCTAATGCTTCTTAAAACGCGATATCGCATCTCATTTCTATGTTTCATGGTAAGATATAACATGATTTGCGAAGTGTCATGTATTCCTCGTCTACACTTCAAATGAATGTGAATGCGATACTTCCCCACTAGGAAATAGCGTTTGCAGATGTCTACGTATCGTAGCAATAGCTTTCTAATGCTTCTTAAAACGCGATATCGCATCTCATTTCTTTGTTTCATGGTAAGATATAAGATGATTTGCTAAGTGTCATGTATTCCTCGTCTACACTTCAAATGAATGTAAATGCGACACTTCCTTGTTAGGAAATAGCGTCTGCAGATGTCTGGGTATCGTAGCAATAGCTTTCTAATGCCTCTTAAAACTCGATATCGCATCTCATTTCTATGTTTCATGGTAGGATATAATATGATTTGCGAAGTGTTATGTATTCCTCGTCTACGCCTCAAATGAATGTAAATGCGACACTTCCTTGCAGGGAAATAGCGTTTGCAGATGTCTAAGTATCGAAGCAATAGAGTTCAAATGCTTCTTAAAACGAGATATTGCATCTCATATCTATGTTTCATGATAAGATATAATATTCATTGCGAAGTGTTAAGCATTCCTCATCTACGATTCAAATGAATGTAAATGCGACACTTCCTTGCAAGGAAATAGCGTTTGCAGATGTCTACGTATCGTAGCAATAGAGTTCTTATAATTCTTAAAACGCGATTTCGCATCTCATTTCTATGTCTCATGGTAAGGAATAATATGATTTGCGAAGTGTTATGTATTCCTCGCCTACACTTCAAGTGAATGTAAATGCGACACTTCCTTGCAAGGAAATAGCGTTTGCAGATGTCTACGTATCGAAGCAATAGAGTTCTAATGCTTCTTACAACGCGATATCGCATCTCATTTCTACGTTTCATGGTAAGATATAACATGATTTGCGAAGTGTTATGTATACCTCGTCTACACTTCAAATGAATGTGAATGGTGATACTTCCTCGCTAGGAAATAGCGCTTGCAGATGTCTACGTATCGTAGCAATAGATTTCTAATGCTTCTTAAAACGGCGATATCGCATCTCATTACTATGTTTCATGGTAAGATATAATATGATTTGCGAAGTGTTATGCACTCCTCGTCTACGATTCAAATGAATGTAAATGCGACACTTCCTTGCAAGGAAATAGCGTTTGCAGATGTCTACGTATCGAAGCAATAGAGTTCAAATGCTTCTTAAAACGCGATATCGCATCTCATTTCTATGTTTCATGGTAAGATATAATTTGATTTGCGAAGTGTTATGTTTTCCTCGTCTACACCTCAAATGAATGTAAATGCGACACTTCCTTGCAAGGAAATAGCGAATCCAGATGTCTACCTATCGTAGCAATAGAGTTCTAATGCTTCTTAAAACGCGATATCGCATCTCATTTCTATGTTTCATGGTAAGATATAATATGATTTGCGAAGTGTTATGTATTCCTCGTCTACACTTCAAATCTATGTAAATACGACACTTCCTTGCAAGGAAATAGCGTTTGCAGATGTCTACCTATCGTAGCAATAGAGTTCTAATGCTTCTTAAAACGCGATATCGTATCTCATTTCTATGTTTCATGGTAAGATATAATATTCATTGCGAAGTGTTATGCATTCCTCGTCTACGATTCAAACGAAAGTAAATGCGATACTTCCTTGCAAGGAAATAGCATTTGCAGATGTCTACCTATCGTAGCAATAGTGTTCTAATGCTTCTTAAAACGCGATATCGCATCTCATTTCTATGTATCATGGTAAGATATAATATTCATTGCGAAGTGTTATGCATTCCTCGTCTACACTTCAAATGAATGTAAATGCGACACTTCCTTGCAAGGAAATAGCGTTTGCAGATGTCTACGTATCGTAGCAATGGATTTCTGACGCTTCTTAGAACGCGATATCGCATCTCATTTCTATGTTTCATGGTAAGATATAATATGATTTGCGAAGTGTTATGTATTCCTCGTCTACACTTCAAATGAATGTGAATGCGACACTTCCTTGCAAGGAAATAGCGTTTGCAGATGACTACGTATCGAAGCAATAGATTTGAAATGCTTCTTAAAACGAGATATTGCATCTCATATCTATGTTTCATGATAAGATATAATATTCATTGCGAAGTGTTATGTATTCCTCGTCTATACATCAAATGAATGTAAATGCGACACTTCCTTGCAAGGAAATAGCGTTTGCAGATGTCTACGTATCGTAGCAATAGAGTTCTAATGCTTCTTAAAACGCGATATCGCATCTCATTTCTATGTTACATGGTAAGATATAATATGATTTGCGAAGTATCACTTATTCCCCGTCTACACTTCAAATGAATGTAAATGCGACACTTCCTTGCAAGGAAATAGCGTTTGCAGATGTCTACGTATCGAAGCAATAGAGTTCAAATGCTTCTTAAAACGAGATATTGCATCTCATATCTATGTTTCATGATAAGATATAATATACATTGCGAAGTGTTATGCATTCCTCGTCTACGATTCAAATGAAAGTAAATGCGACACTTCCTTGCAAGGAAATAGCGTTTGCTGATGTCTACGTATCGTAGCAATAGATTTCTAATGCTTCTTAAAACGCGATATCGCATCTCATTTCTATGTCTCATGGTAAGATATAATATGATTTGCGAAGTGTTATGTATTCCTCGTCTACACCTCAAATGAATGTAAATGCGACACTTCCTTGCAGGGAAATAGCGTTTGCAGATGTCTACGTTACGAAGCAATAGAGTCCAAATGCTTCTTAAAACGAGATATTGCATCTCATATCTATGTTTCATGATAAGATATAATATTCATTGCGAAGTGTTATGCATTCCTCGTCCACACATCAAATGAATGTAAATGCGACACTTCCTTGCAAGGAAAGAGCGTTTGCAGATGTCTACGTATCGTAGCAATAGAGTTCAAATGCTTCTTAAAACGAGATATTGCATCTCATTTCTATGTTTCATGGTAAGATATAATATGATTTGCGAAGTGTTATGCATTCCTCGTCTACGATTCAAATGGATGAAAATGCGACACTTCCTTGCAAGGAAATAGCGTTTGCAGATGACTACGTATAGTAACAATAGAGTTCTTATGATTCTTAGAACGCTATATTGTATCTCATTTCAACGTTTCATGGTAAGATATAATTTGATTTGCGAAGTGTCATGTATTCCTCGTCAACACTTCAAATGAATGTGAATGCGACACTTCCTCTCTAGGAAATAGCGTCTGCAGATGTCTAGGTATCGTAGCAATAGAGTCCTAATGCTTCATAAAACGCGATATCGCTTCTCATTTCTATGTTTCATGGTAAGATATAATATGATTTGCGAAGTGTCATCTATTCCTCGTCTACACTTCAAATGAATGTAAATGCGACACTTCCTTGCAAGGAAATAGCGTTTGCAGATGTCTACGTATCGTAGGGATAGAGTTCTAATGCTTCTTAAAACGCGATATCGCATCTCATTTCTATGTTTCATGGTAAGATATAATAAGATTTGCGAAGTATCATGTATTCCTCGTCTACAGTTCAAATGAATGTGAATGCGACACTTCCTCGCTAGGAAATAGCGTTTGCAGATGTCTACGTGTCGTACCAATAGATTTGCAATGCTTCATAAAACGCGATATTGCATCTGATATCTATGTTTCATGGTAAGATGTAATATGATTTGCGAAGTGTTATGTATTCCTCTTCTACACTTCAAATGAATGTAAATGCGACACTTCCTTGCAAGGAAATAGCGTTTGCAGATGTCTACGTATCGCAGGGATAGAGTTCTAATGCTTCTTAAAACGACATATCGCACCACATTTCTATGTTTCACGATAAGATATAATATTCATTGCGAAGTCTTATGCATTCCTCGTCTACGATTCAAATGGATGAAAATGCGACACTTCCTTGCTAGGAAATAGCGTTTGCAGATGTCTACGTATCGAAGCAATAGTGTTCAAATGCTTCTTAAAACAAGTTATCGCCACTCATTTCTATGTTTCATGATAAGATGTAATATTCATTGCGAAGTGTTATGTATTCCTCGCCTACACTTCAAATGAATGTAAATGCGACACTTCCTTGCTAGGAAATAGCGTTTGCAGATGTCTACGTATCGAAGCAATAGAGTTCAAATGCTTCTAAAAACGAGATATTGCATCTCATATCTATGTTTCATGATAAGATATAATATTCATTGCGAAGTGTTATGCATTCCTCGTCTACGATTCAAATGAATGTAAATGCGACACTTCCTTGCAAGGAAATGGCGTTTGCAGATGTCTACGTATCGTAGCATTGAATTTCTGATGCTTCTTAGAACGCGATATCGCATCTCATTTCTATGTTTCATGGTAAGATATAATATGATTTGCGAAGTGTTATGCATTCCTCGTCTACGATTCAAATGGATGAAAATGCGACACTTCCTTGCTAGGAAATAGCGTTTGCAGATGTCTACGTATCGAAGCAATAGTGTTCAAATGCTTCTTAAAACAAGATATCGCAACTCATTTCTATGTTTCATGACAAGATGTAATATTCATTGCGAAGTGTTATGTATTCCTCGCCTACACTTCAGATGAATGTAAATGCGACACTTCCTTGCTAGGAAATAGCGTTTGCAGATGTCTACGTATCGAAGCAATAGAGTTCAAATGCTTCTTAAAACGAGATATTGCATCTCATATCTATGTTTCACGATAAGATATAATATTCATTGCGAAGTGTTATGCATTCCTCGTCTACGATTCAAATGAATGTAAATGCGACACTTCCTTGCAAGGAAATAGCGTTTGCAGATGTCTACGTATCACAGCAATAGAGTTCTTGTGATTCTTAGAACGCGATATCGCATCTCATTTCTATGTTTCATGGTAAGATATAATATGATTTGCGAAGTGTCATCTATTCCTCGTCTACACTTCAAATGAATGTAATGCGACACTTCCTTACAAGGAAATAGCGTTTGCAGATGTCTACGTATCGTAGGGGTAGAGTTCTAATGCGTCTTAAAACGCGATATCGCATCTCATTTCTATGTTTCATGGTAAGATATAATATGATTTGCGAAGTATCATGTATTCCTCGTCTACACTTCAAATGAATGTAAATGCAACACTTCCTCGCTAGGAAATAGCATTTGCAGATGTCTACGTATCGTAGCAATAGATTTCTAATGCTACTTAAAACGCGATATCGCATCTGATTTCTATGTTTCATGGTAAGATATAATATGATTTGCGAAGTGTTATGTATTCCTCTTCTACACTTCAAATGAATGTAAATGCGACACTTCCTTGCTAGGAAATAGCGTTTGCAGATGTCTACGTATCGTAGCAATAGATTTCTAATGCTTCTTAAAACGCGATATCGCATCTCATTTCTATGTTTCATGGTAAGATATAATATGATTTGCGAAGTGTCATGTATTCCTCGTCTACACTTCAAATGAATGTAAATGCGACACTTCCTTGTAAGGAAATAGCGTCTGCAGATGTCTAGGTATCGTAGCAATAGAGTTCTAATGCTTCATAAAACGCGATATCGCTTCTCATTTCTATGTTTCATGGTAAGATATAACATGATTTGCGAAGTGTTATGCATTCCTCGTCTACGATTCAAATGAATGTAAATGCGACACTTCCTTGCTGGGAAATAGCGTTTGCAGATGTCTACGTATCGTAGCAATAGAGTTCTTATGATTCTTAAAACGCGATATCGCATCTCATTTCTATGTTTCATGGTAAGATATAATATGATTTGCGAAGTGTCATCTATTCCTCGTCTACACTTCAAATGAATGTAAATGCGACACTTCCTTGCAAGGAAATAGCGTTTGCAGATGTCTACGTATCGTAGGGATAGAGTTCTAATGCTTCTTAAAACGCGATATCGCATCTAATTTCTATGTTTCATGGTAAGATATAATATGATTTGCGAAGTATCATGTATTCTTCGTCTACACTTCAAATGAATGTAAATGCAACACTTCCTCGCTAGGAAATAGCGTTTGCAGATGTCTACGTATCGTAGCAATAGATTTCTAATGCCTCTTAAAACAAGATATCGCAACTCATTTCTATGTTTCATGATAAGAAGTAATATTCATTGCGAAGTGTTATGTATTCCTCGCCTACACTTCAAATGAATGTAAATGCGACACTTCCTTGCTAGGAAATAGCGTTTGCAGATGTCTACGTATTGAAGCAAGAGAGTTCAAATGCTTCTTAAAACGAGATATTGCATCTCATATCTATGTTTCATGATAAGATATAATATTCATTGCGAAGTGTTATGCATTTCTCGTCTACGATTCAAATGAATGTAAATGCGACACTTCCTTGCAAGGAAATAGCGTTTGCAGATGTCTGCGTATCACAGCAATAGAGTTCTTGTGATTCTTAGAACGCGATATCGCATCTCATTTCTATGTTTCATGGTAAGGTATAATATGATATGCGAAGTGTTATGTATTCCTCGTCTACACTTCAAATGAATGTGAATGCGACTCTTCCTCGCTAGGAAATGGCGTTTGCAGATGTCTACCTATCGTAGCAATAGTGTTCTCATGCTTCTTAAAACGCGATATCGCATCTCATTTCCATGTTTCATGGTAAGATATAATATGATTTGCGAAATGTAATGTATTCTTCGTCCACACTTCAAACGAATGTAAATGCGACACTTCCTTGCAAGGAAATAGCGTTTGCAGATGTCTACTTATCGTAGCAATAGAGTTCTAATGCTTCTTAAAACGCGATGTCGCATCTCATTTCCATGCTTCATGGTAAAATATAATATGATTTGCGATGTGTTATGTATTCCTCTTCTACACTTCAAATGAATGTAAATGCGACACTTCCTTGCAAGGAAATAGCGTTTGCAGATGTCTACGTAGCGTAGGGATAGAGTTCTAATGCTTCTTAAAACGACATATCGCACCTCATTTCTACGTTTCATGATAACATATAATATTCATTGCGAAGTGTTATGCATTCCTCGTCTACGATTCAAATGCATGTAAATGCGACACTTCCTTGCTAGGAAATAGCGTTTGCAGATGTCTACGTATCGAAGCAATAGAGTTCTAATGCTTCCTAAAACGCGATATCGCATCTCATTTCCATGTTTCATGGTAAGATATAATATGATTGGGGAAGTGTTATGCATTCCTCGTCTACACTTCAAATGAATGTAAATGCGACACTTCCTTGCAAGGAAATAGCGTTTGCAGATGTCTACGTATCCTAGCAATAGAGTTCTTATGATTCTTAAAACGCGATATCGCATCTCATTTCTATGTTTCATGGTAAGATATAATATGATTTGCGAAGTGTTATGTATTCCTCGTCTACGATTCAAATGGATGAAAATGCGACACATCCTTGCTAGGAAATAGCGTTTGCAGATGTCTACGTATCGAAGCAACAGTGTTCAAATGCTTCTTAAAACAAGATATCGCAACTCATTTCTATGTTTCATGATAAGATGTAATATTCATTGCGAAGTGTTATGTATTCCTCGCCTACACTTCAAATGAATGTAAATGCGACACTTCCTTGCTAGGAAATAGCGTTTGCAGATGTCTACGTATCGAAGCAATAGAGTTCAAATGCTTCTTAAAACGAGATATTGCATCTCATATCTATGTTTCATGATAAGATATAATATTCATTGCGAAGTGTTATGCATTTCTCGTCTACGATTCAAATGAATGTAAATGCGACACTTCCTTGCAAGGAAATAGCGTTTGCAGATGTCTACGTTTCACAGCAATAGAGTTCTTGTGATTCTTAGAACGCGATATCGCATCTCATTTCTATGTTTCATGGTAAGGTATAATATGATATGCGAAGTGTTATGTATTCCTCGTCTACACTTCAAATGAATGTGAATGCGACTCTTCCTCGCTAGGAAATGGCGTTTGCAGATGTCTACGTATCGTAGCAATAGATTTCTAATGCTTCTTAAAACGCGATATCGCATCTCATTTCTATGTTTCATGGTAAGATATAATATGATTTGCGAAGAGTCATGTATTCCACGACTACACTTCAAATGAATGTAAATGCGACACTACCTTGCTTGGAAATAGCGTCTGCAGATGTATAGGTATCCTAGCAATAGAGTTCTAATGCTTCTTAAAACGCGATATCGCATCTCATTTCTATGTTTCATGGTAAGATATAATATGATTTGCGAAGTGTTATGTATTCCTCGTCTACACTTCAAATGAATGTAAGTGCGACACTTCCTTGCAAGGAAGTAGCGTTTGCAAATGTCTACCTATCGTAGCAATAGTGTTCTCATGCTTCTTAAAACGCGATACCGCATCTCATTTCTATGTTTCATGGTAAGATATAATATGATTTGCGAAGTGTAATGTATTCTTCGTCCACACTTCAAATGAATGTAAATGCAAAACTTCCTTGCAAGGAAATAGCGTTTGCAGATGTCTACGTATCGCAGGGATAGAGTTCTAATGCTTCTTAAAACGACATATCGCACCTCATTTCTATGTTTCATGATAAGATATAATATTCATTGCGAAGTGTTATGCATTCCTCGTCTACGATTCAAATGCATGTAAATGCGACACTTCCTTGCAAGGAAATAGCGTTTGCAGATGTCTACGTAGCGTAGGGATATAGTTCTAATGCTTCTTAAAACGACACATCGCACCTCATTTCTATGTTTCATGAAAAGATATAATATTCATTGCGAAGTGTTATGCATTCCTCGTCTACGATTCAAATGCATGTAAATGCGACACTTCCTTGCTAGGAAATAGCGTTTGCAGATGTCTACGTATCGAAGCAATAGTGTTCAAATGCTTCTTAAAACAAGATATCGCATCTCATTTCTATGTTTCATGATAAGATGTAATATTCATTGCGAAGTGTTATGTATTCCTCGCCTACACTTCAAATGAATGTAAATGCGACACTTCCTTGCTAGGAGATAGCGTTTGCAGATGTCTACGTATCGAAGCAATAGTGTTCAAATGCTTCTTAAAACAAGATATCGCAACTCATTTCTATGTCTCATGATAAGATGTAATATTCATTGCGAAGTGTTATGTATTCCTCGCCTACACTTCAAATGAATGTAAATGCGACACTTCCTTGCTAGGAAATAGCGTTTGCAGATGTCTACGTATCGAAGCAATAGAGTTCAAATGCTTCTTAAAACGAGATATTGCATCTCATATCTATGTTTCATGATAAGATATAATATTCATTGCGAATTGTTATGCATTCCTCGTCTACGATTCAAATGAATGTAAATGCGACACTTCCTTGCAAGGAAATGGCGTATGCAGATGTCTACGTATCGTAGCATTGAATTTCTGATGCTTCTTAAAACGCGATATCGCATCTCATTTCTATGTTTCATGGTAAGATATAATATGATATGCGATGTGTTATGTATTCCTCGTCTACACTTCAATTGAATGTAAATATGACACTACCTTGCTAGGAAATAGCGTTTGCAGATGTCTACGTATCGTAGCAATAGAGTTCTAATGCTTCTTAAGACGCGATATCGCATCTCATTTACATGTTTCATGGTAAGATATTATATGATTGGTGAAGTGTTATGTATTCCTCGTCTACACTTCAAATGAATGTAAATGCGACACTTCCTCGCTAGGAAATAGCGTTTGCAGATGTCTACGTATCGTAGCAATAGATTTCCAATGCTTCTTAAAACGCGATATCGCATCTCATTTCTATGTTTCATGATAAGATATAATATGACTTGCGAAGTTTCATGTATTCTTCGTCTACACATCAAATGAATGTAAATGCGACTCTTCCTTGCAAGGAAATAGCGTTTGCAGATGTCTACGTATCGTAGTAATAGATTTCCAATGCTTCTTAATACGCGATATCGCAACTCATTTCTATGTTTCATGACAAGATGTAATATTCATTGCGAAGTGTTGTGTATTCCTCGCCTACACTTCAAATGAATGTAAATGCGACACTTCCTTGCTAGGAAATAGCGTTTGCAGATGTCTACGTATCGAAGCAATATAGTTCAAATGCTTCTTAAAACGAGATATTGCATCTCATATCTATGTTTCATGATAAGATATAATATTCATTGCGAAGTGTTATGCATTCCTCGTCTACGATTCAAATGAATGTAAATGCGACACTTCCTCGCTAGGAAATAGCGTTTGCAGATGTCTACGTATCGTAGCAATAGAGTTCTTTTGATTCTTAAAACGCGATATCGCATCTCATTTCTATGTTTCATGGTAAGATATAATATGATATGCGAAGTGTTATGTATTCCTCGTCTACACTTCAAATGAATGTGAATGCGACTCTTCCTCGCTAGGAAATGGCGTTTGCAGATGTCTACGTATCGTAGCAATAGATTTCTAATGCTTCTTAAAAAGCGATATTGCATCTCATTTCTATGTTTCATGGTAAGATATAATATGATTTGCGAAGTGTCATGTATTCCACGACTACACTTCAAATGAATGTAAATGCGACACTACCTTGCTAGGAAATAGCGTCTGCAGATGTATAGGTATCGTAGCAATAGAGTTCTAATGCTTCTTAAAACGCGATATCGCATCTCATTTCTATGTTTCATGGTAAGATATAATATGATTTGCGAAGTGTCATGTATTCTTCGGCTACACTTCAAATGAATGTAAATGCGACTCTGCCTTGCAAGGAAATAGCGTTTGCAGATGTCTACGTATCGAAGCAATAGAGTTCTAATGCTTCCTGAAACGCGATATGGCATCTCATTTCCATGTTTCATGGTAAGATATAATATGATTGGGGAAGTGTTGTGTATTCCTCGTCTACACTTCAAATGAATGTAAATGCGACACTTCCTTGCAAGGAAATAGCGTTTGCAGATGTCTACGTATCCTAGCAATAGAGTTCTTATGATTCTTAAGACGCGATATCGCATCTCATTTCTATGTTTCATGGTAAGATATAATATGATTTGCGAAGTGTTATGCATTCCACGTCTACGATTCAAATGGATGAAAATGCGACACTTCCTTGCTAGGAAATAGCGTTTGCAGATGTCTACGTATCGAAGCAATAGTGTTCAAATGCTTCTTAAAACAAGATGTCGCAACTCATTTCTATGTTTCATGACAAGATGTAATATTCATTGCGAAGTGTTATGTATTCCTCGCCTACACTTCAGATGAATGTAAATGCGACACTTCCTTGCTAGGAAATAGCGTTTGCAGATGTCTACGTATCGAAGCAATAGAGTTCAAATGCTTCTTAAAACGAGATATTGAATCTCATATCTATGTTTCATGATAAGATATAATATTCATTGCGAAGTGTTATGCATTCCTCGTCTACGATTCAAATGAATGTAAATGCGACACTTCCTTGCAAGGAAATAGCGTTTGCAGATGTCTACGTATCGTGGGGATAGAGTTCTAATGCTTCTTAAAACGACATATCGCTCCTCATTTCTATGTTTCATGATAAGATATAATATTCATTGCGAAGTGTTATGCATTCCTCGTCTACGATTCAAATGCATGTAAATGCGACACTTCCTTGATAGGAAATAGCGTTTGCAGATGTCTACGTATCCTAGCAATAGAGTTCTTATGATTCTTAAAACGCGACATCACATCTCATTTCTGTGTTTCATGGTAAGATATAATAAGATTTGCCAAGTGTTATGCATTCCTCGTCTACGATTCAAATGGATGTAAATGCGACACTTCCTTGCTTGGAAATAGCGTTTGCAGATGTCTACGTATCGAAGCAATAGTGTTCAAATGCTTCTTAAAACAAGATATCGCATCTCATTTCTATGTTTCATGATAAGATGTAATATTCATTGCGAAGTGTTATGTATTCCTCGCCTACACTTCAATTGAATGTAAATGCGACACTTCCTTGCTAGGAAATAGCGTTTGCAGATGTCTACGTATCGAAGCAATAGAGTTCAAATGCTTCTTAAAACGAGATATTGCATCTCATATCTATGTTTCATGTTAAGATATAATATTCATTGCGAAGTGTTATGCATTCCTCGTCTACGATTCAAATGAATGTAAATGCGACACTTCCTTGCAAGGAAATAGCGTTTGCAGATGTCTACGTATCATAGCAATAGAGTTCTTATGATCCTTAAAACGCGATATCGCATCTCATTTCTATGTTTCATGGTAAGATATAATATGATTTGCGAAGTGTCATGTATTCTTCGGCTACACTTCAAATGAATGTAAATGCGACTCTGCCTTGCAAGGAAATAGCGTTTGCAGATATCTACGTATCGAAGCAATAGTGTTCAAATGCCTCTTAAAACAAGATATCGCAACTCATTTCTATGTTTCATGATATGATGTAATATTCATTGCGAAGTGTTATGTATTCCCCGCTTACACTTCAAATGAATGTAAATGCGACACTTCCTTGCTAGGAAATAGCGTTTGCAGATGTCTACGTATCGAAGCAATAGAGTTCTAATGCTTCCTAAAACGCGATATGGCATCTCATTTCCATGTTTCATGGTAAGATATAATATGATTGGGGAAGTGTTATGTATTCCTCGTCTACACTTCAAATGAATGTAAATGCGACACTTCCTTGCTAGGAGATAGCGTTTGCAGATGTCTACGTATCGAAGCAATAGTGTTCAAATGCTTCTTAAAACAAGATATCGCAACTCATTTCTATGTTTCATGATAAGATGTAATATTCATTGCGAAGTGTTATGTATTCCTCGCCTACACCTCAAATGAATGTAAATGCGACACTTCCTTGCTAGGAAATAGCGTTTGCAGATGTCTACGTATCGAAGCAATAGAGTTCAAATGCTTCTTAAAACGAGATATTGCATCTCATATCTATGTTTCATGATAAGATATAATATTCATTGCGAAGTGTTATGCATTTCTCGTCTACGATTCAAATGAATGTAAATGCGACACTTCCTTGCAAGGAAATAGCGTTTGCAGATGTCTACGTGTCACAGCAATAGAGTTCTTGTGATTCTTAGAACGCGATATCGCATCTCATTTCTATGTTTCATGGTAAGATATAATATGATATGCGATGTGTTATGTATTCCTCGTCTACACTTCAAATGAATGTAAATATGACACTACCTTGTGAGGAAATAGCGTTTGCAGATGTCTACGTATCGTAGCAATAGAGTTCTAATGCTTCTTAAGACGCGATATCGCATCTCATTTACATGTTTCATGGTAAGATATTATATGATTGGTGAAGTGTTATGTATTCCTCGTCTACACTTCAAATGAATGTAAATGCGACACTTCCTCGCTAGGAAATAGCGTTTGCAGATGTCTACGTATCGTAGCAATAGATTTCCAATGCTTCTTAAAACGCGATATCGCATCTCATTTCTATGTTTCATGATAAGATATAATATGACTTGCGAAGTTTCATGTATTCTTCGTCTACACATCAAATGAATGTAAATGCGACTCTTCCTTGCAAGGAAATAGCGTTTGCAGATGTCTACGTATCGTAGTAATAGATTTCCAATGCTTCTTAATACGCGATATCGCAACTCATTTCTATGTTTCATGACAAGATGTAATATTCATTGCGAAGTGTTGTGTATTCCTCGCCTACACTTCAAATGAATGTAAATGCGACACTTCCTTGCTAGGAAATAGCGTTTGCAGATGTCTACGTATCGAAGCAATATAGTTCAAATGCTTCTTAAAACGAGATATTGCATCTCATATCTATGTTTCATGATAAGATATAATATTCATTGCGAAGTGTTATGCATTCCTCGTCTACGATTCAAATGAATGTAAATGCGACACTTCCTCGCTAGGAAATAGCGTTTGCAGATGTCTACGTATCGTAGCAATAGAGTTCTTTTGATTCTTAAAACGCGATATCGCATCTCATTTCTATGTTTCATGGTAAGATATAATATGATATGCGAAGTGTTATGTATTCCTCGTCTACACTTCAAATGAATGTGAATGCGACTCTTCCTCGCTAGGAAATGGCGTTTGCAGATGTCTACGTATCGTAGCAATAGATTTCTAATGCTTCTTAAAAAGCGATATTGCATCTCATTTCTATGTTTCATGGTAAGATATAATATGATTTGCGAAGTGTCATGTATTCCACGACTACACTTCAAATGAATGTAAATGCGACACTACCTTGCTAGGAAATAGCGTCTGCAGATGTATATGTATCGTAGCAATAGAGTTCTAATGCTTCTTAAAACGCGATATCGCATCTCATTTCTATGTTTCATGGTAAGATATAATATGATTTGCGAAGTGTCATGTATTCTTCGGCTACACTTCAAATGAATGTAAATGCGACTCTGCCTTGCAAGGAAACAGCGTTTGCAGATGTCTACGTATCGAAGCAATAGAGTTCTAATGCTTCCTAAAACGCGATATGGCATCTCATTTCCATGTTTCATGGTAAGATATAATATGATTGGGGAAGTGTTGTGTATTCCTCGTCTACACTTCAAATGAATGTAAATGCGACACTTCCTTGCAAGGAAATAGCGTTTGCAGATGTCTACGTATCCTAGCAATAGAGTTCTTATGATTCTTAAAACGCGATATCGCATCTCATTTCTATGTTTCATGGTAAGATATAATATGATTTGCGAAGTGTTATGCATTCCTCGTCTACGATTCAAATGGATGAAAATGCGACACTTCCTTGCTAGGAAATAGCGTTTGCAGATGTCTACGTATCGAAGCAATAGTGTTCAAATGCTTCTTAAAACAAGATGTCGCAACTCATTTCTATGTTTCATGACAAGATGTAATATTCATTGCGAAGTGTTATGTATTCCTCGCCTACACTTCAGATGAATGTAAATGCGACACTTCCTTGCTAGGAAATAGCGTTTGCAGATGTCTACGTATCGAAGCAATAGAGTTCAAATGCTTCTTAAAACGAGATATTGAATCTCATATCTATGTTTCATGATAAGATATAATATTCATTGCGAAGTGTTATGCATTCCTCGTCTACGATTCAAATGAATGTAAATGCGACACTTCCTTGCAAGGAAATAGCGTTTGCAGATGTCTACGTATCGTGGGGATAGAGTTCTAATGCTTCTTAAAACGACATATCGCTCCTCATTTCTATGTTTCATGATAAGATATAATATTCATTGCGAAGTGTTATGCATTCCTCGTCTACGATTCAAATGCATGTAAATGCGACACTTCCTTGATAGTGAATAGCGTTTGCAGATGTCTACGTATCGAAGCAATAGTGCTCAAATGCTTCTTAAAACAAGATATCGCATCTCATTTCTATGTTTCATGATAAGATGTAATATTCATTGCGAAGTGTTATGTATTCCTCGCCTACACTTCAAATGAATCTAAATGCGACACTTCCTTGCTAGGACATAGCGTTTGCAGATGTCTACGTATCGAAGCAATAGTGTTCAAATGCTTCTTAAAACGAGATATTGCATCTCATATCTATGTTTCATGATAAGATATAATATTCATTGCGAAGTGTTATGCATTCCTCGTCTACGATTCAATTGAATGTAAATGCGACACTTCCTTCCAAGGAAATAGCGTTTGCAGATGTCTACGTATCATAGCAATAGAGTTCTTATGATCCTTAAAACGCGATATCGCATCTCATTTCTATGTTTCATGGTAAGATATAATATGATATGCGAAGTGTTATGTATTCCTCGTCTACACTTCAAATGAATGTAAATGCGACTCTTCCTTGCAAGGAAATAGCGTTTGCAGATGTCTACGTATCGTAGCAATAGAGTTCTAATGCTTCCTAAAACGCGATATCGCATCTCATTTCCATGTTTCATGGTAAGATGTAATATGATTGGAGAAGTGTTATGTATTCCTCGTCTACACTTCAAATGAATGTAAATGCGACACTTCCTTGCAAGGAAATAACGTTTGCAGATGTCTACGTATCCTAGCAATAGAGTTCTTATGATTCTTAAAACGCGACATCGCATCTCATTTCTATGTTTCATGGTAAGATATAATATGATTTGCAAAGTGTTATGAATTCCTCGTCCACACTTCAAATGAATGTGAATGCGACACTTCCTCGCTAGGAAATAGCGTTTGCAGATGTCTACGTATCGTAGCAAAAGGTTTCCAATGCTTCTTAAAACGCGATATCGCATCTCATTTCTATGTTTCATGGTAAGATATAATATGATTTGCGAAGTGTCATGTATTCCTCGTCTACACTTCAAATGAATGTAAATGCCACACTTCCCTGCTAGGAAATAGCGTCTGCAGATGACTAGGTATCGTAGCAATAGAGTTCTAATGCTTCTTAAAACGCGATATCGCATCTCATTTCTGTGTTTCATGGTAAGATATAATAAGATTTGCCAAGTGTTATGCATTCCTCGTCTACGATTCAAATGGATGTAAATGCGACACTTCCTTGCTTGGAAATAGCGTTTGCAGATGTCTACGTATCGAAGCAATAGTGTTCAAATGCTTCTTAAAACAAGATATCGCATCTCATTTCTATGCTTCATGATAAGATGTAATATTCATTGCGAAGTGTTATGTATTCCTCGCCTACACTTCAATTGAATGTAAATGCGACACTTCCTTGCTAGGAAATAGCGTTTGCAGATGTCTACGTATCGAAGCAATAGAGTTCAAATGCTTCTTAAAACGAGATATTGCATCTCATATCTATGTTTCATGTTAAGATATAATATTCATTGCGAAGTGTTATGCATTCCTCGTCTACGATTCAAATGAATGTAAATGCGACACTTCCTTGCAAGGAAATAACGTTTGCAGATGTCTACGTATCATAGCAATAGAGTTCTTATGATCCTTAAAACGCGATATCGCATCTCATTTCTATGTTTCATGGTAAGATATAATATGATTTGCGAAGTGTCATGTATTCTTCGGCTACACTTCAAATGAATGTAAATGCGACTCTGCCTTGCAAGGAAATAGCGTTTGCAGATGTCTACGTATCGAAGCAATAGTGTTCAAATGCCTCTTAAAACAAGATATCGCAACTCATTTCTATGTTTCATGATATGATGTAATATTCATTGCGAAGTGTTATGTATTCCTCGCTTACACTTCAAATGAATGTAAATGCGACACTTCCTTGCTAGGAAATAGCGTTTGCAGATGTCTACGTATCGAAGCAATAGAGTTCTAATGCTTCCTAAAACGCGATATGGCATCTCATTTCCATGTTTCATGGTAAGATATAATATGATTGGGGAAGTGTTATGTATTCCTCGTCTACACTTCAAATGAATGTAAATGCGACACTTCCTTGCTAGGAAATAGCGTTTGCAGATGTCTACGTATCGAAGCAATAGAGTTCAAATGCTTCTTAAAACGAGATATTGCATCTCATATCTATGTTTCATGTTAAGATATAATATTCATTGCGAAGTGTTAGGCATTCCTCGTCTACGATTCAAATGAATGTAAATGCGACACTTCCTTGCAAGGAAATAGCGTTTGCAGATGTCTACGTATCATAGCAATAGAGTTCTTATGATCCTTAAAACGCGATATCGCATCTCATTTCTATGTTTCATGGTAAGATATAATATGATATGCGAAGTGTTATGTATTCCTCGTCTACACTTCAAATGAATGTAAATGCGACTCTTCCTTGCAAGGAAATAGCGTTTGCAGATGTCTACGTATCGTAACAATAGAGTTCTAATGCTTCTTAAAACGCGATATCGCATCTCATTTACATGTTTCATGGTAAGATATTATATGATTGGTGAAGTGTTATGTATTCCTCGTCTACACTTCAAATGAATGTAAATGCGGCACTTCCTCGCTAGGAAATAGCGTTTGCAGATGTCTACGTATCGTAGCAATAGATTTCCAATGCTTCTTAAAACGCGATATCGCATCTCATTTCTATGTTTCATGATAAGATATAATATGATTTGCGAAGTTTCATGTATTCTTCGTCTACACATCAAATGAATGTAAATGCGACTCTTCCTTGCAAGGAAATAGCGTTTGCAGATGTCTACGTATCACAGCAATAGAGTTCTTGTGATTCTTAGAACGCGATATCGCATCTCATTTCTATGTTTCATGGTAAGATATAATATGATATGCGAAGTGTTATGTATTCCTCGTCTACACTTCAAATGAGTGTGAATGCGACTCTTCCTCGCTAGGAAATGGCGTTTGCAGATGTCTACGTATCGTAGCAATAGATTTCTAATGCTTCCAAAAAAGCGATATTGCATCTCATTTCTATGTTTCATGGTAAGATATAATATGATTTGCGAAGTGTCATGTATTCTTCGTTCACAATTCAAATGAATGTAAATGCGACACTTCCTTGCAAGGAAATAGTGTTTGCAGATGTCTACGTATCGTAGCAATAGAGTTCTAATGCTTCATAGAACGCGATATCGCATCTCATTTCCATGCTTCATGGTAAGATATAATATGATTTGCGATGTGATATGTATTCCTCTACTACACTTCAAATGAATGTAAGTGCGACACTTCCTTGCAAGGAAATAGCGTTTGCAGATGTCTACGTATCGTAGGGATAGAGTTCTAATGCTTCTTAAATCGACATATCGCTCCTCATTTCTATGTTTCATGATAAGATATAATATTCATTGCGAATTGTTATGCATTCCTCGTCTACGATTCAAATGCATGTAAATGCGACACTTCCTTGCTAGGAAATAGCGTTTGCAGATTTCTACGTATCGAAGCAATAGTGTTCAAATGCTTCTTAAAACAAGATATCGCATCTCATTTCTATGTTTCATGATAAGATGTAATATTCATTGCGAAGTGTTATGTATTCCTCGCCTACACTTCAAATGAATCTAAATGCGACACTTCCTTGCTAGGACATAGCGTTTGCAGATGTCTACGTATCGAAGCAATAGAGTTCAAATGCTTCTTAAAACGAGATATTGCATCTCATATCTATGTTTCATGATAAGATATAATATTCATTGCGAAGTGTTAAGCATTCCTCGTCTACGATTCAATTGAATGTAAATGCGACACTTCCTTGCAAGGAAATAGCGTTTGCAGATGTCTACGTATCGTAGCAATAGAGTTCTAATGCTTCCTAAAACGCGATATCGCATCTCATTTCCATGTTTCATGGTAAGATATAATATGATTGGGGAAGTGTTATGTATTCCCCGTCTACACTTCAAATGAATGTAAATGCGACACTTCCTTGCAAGGAAATAGCGTTTGCAGATGTCTACGTATCCTAGTAATAGAGTTCTTATGATTCTTAAAACGCGACATCGCATCTCATTTCTATGTTTCATGGTAAGATATAATATGATTTGCAAAGTGTTATGAATTCCTCGTCCACACTTCAAATGAATGTGAATGCGACACTTCCCCGCTAGGAAATAGCGTTTGCAGATGTCTACGTATCGTAGCAAAAGGTTTCCAATGCTTCTTAAAACGCGATATCGAATCTCATTTCTATGTTTCATGGTAAGGTATAATATGATTTGCGAAGTGTCATGTATTCCTCGTCTACACTTCAAATGAATGTAAATGCCACACTTCCCTGCTAGTAAATAGCGTCTTTAGATGACTAGGTATCGTAGCAATAGATTTCTAATGCTTCTTAAAACGCGATATCGCATCTCATTTCTGTGTTTCATGGTAAGATATAATAAGATTTGCCAAGTGTTATGCATTCCTCGTCTACGATTCAAATGGATGTAAATGCGACACTTCCTTGCTTGGAAATAGCGTTTGCAGATGTCTACGTATCGAAGCAATAGTGTTCAAGTGCTTCTTAAAACAAGATATCGCATCTCATTTCTATGTTTCATGATAAGATGTAATATTCATTGCGAAGTGTTATGTATTCCTCGCCTACACTTCAAATGAATGTAAATGCGGCACTTCCTTGCTAGGAAATAGCGTTTGCAGATGTCTACGTATCGAAGCAATAGAGTTCAAATGCTTCTTAAAACGAGATATTGCATCTCATATCTATGTTTCATGTTAAGATATAATATTCATTGCGAAGTGTTATGCATTCCTCGTCTACGATTCAAATGAATGTAAATGCGACACTTCCTTGCAAGGAAATAGCGTTTGCAGATGTCTACGTATCATAGCAATAGAGTTCTTATGATCCTTAAAACGCGATATCGCATCTCATTTCTATGTTTCATGGTAAGATATAATATGATATGCGAAGTGTTATGTATTCCTCGTCTACACTTTAAATGAATGTAAATGCGACACTTCCTTGCAAGGAAATAGCATTTGCAGATGTCTACGTATCATAGCAATAGAGTTCTTATGATACTTAAAACGCGATATCGCATCTCATTTCTATGTTTCATGGTAAGATATAATATGATATGCGAAGTGTTATGTATTCCTCGTCTACACTTCAAATGAATGTAAATGCGACACTTCCTTGCAAGGAAATAGCGTTTGGAGATGTCTACGTATCATAGCAATAGAGTTCTTATGATCCTTAAAACGCGATATCGCATCTCATTTCTATGTTTCATGGTAAGATATAATATGATATGCGAAGTGTTATGTATTCCTCGTCTACACTTCAAATGAATGTAAATGCGACTCTTCCTTGCAAGGAAATAGCGTTTGCAGATGTCTACGTATCGTAGCAATAGAGTTCTAATGCTTCTTAAAACGCGATATCGCATCTCATTTCCATGTTTCATGATAAGATATAATATTCATTGCGAAGTGTTATGCATTTCTCGTCTACGATTCAAATGAATGTAAATGCGACACTTCCTTGCAAGGAAATTGCGTTTGCAGATGTCTACGTATCACAGCAATAGAGTTCTTATGATCCTTAAAACGCGATATCGCATCTCATTTCTATGTTTCATGGTAAGATATAATATGATATGCGAAGTGTTATGTATTCCTCGTCTACACTTCAAATGAATGTGAATGCGACTCTTCCTCGTTAGGAAATGGCGTTTGCAGATGTCTACGAAACGTAGCAATAGATTTCTAAAGCTTCTTAAAACGCGATATCGTATCTCATTTCTATGTTTCATGGTAAGATATAATATGATTTGCGAAGTGTCATGTATCCCACGTCTACACTTCAAATGAATGTAAATGCGACACTACCTTGCTAGGAAATAGCGTCTGCAGATGTCTACGTATCGAAGCAATAGAGTTCAAATGCTTCTTAAATCGAGATATTGCATCTCATATCTATGTTTCATGATAAGATATAATATTCATTGCGAAGTGTTATGCATTCCTCGTCTACGATTCAAATGAATGTAAATGCGACACTTCCTTGCAAGGAAATAGCATTTGCAGATGTCTACGTATCATAGCAATAGAGTTCTTATGATACTTAAAACGCGATATCGCATCTCATTTCTATGTTTCATGGTAAGATATAATATGATATGCGAAGTGTTATGTATTCCTCGTCTACACTTCAAATGAATGTAAATGCGACTCTTCCTTGCAAGGAAATAGCGTTTGTAGATGTCTGCGTATCGTAGCAATAGAGTTCTAATGCTTCTTAAAACGCGATATCGCATCTCATTTCCATGTTTCATGGTAAGATATAATATGATTGGGGAAGTGTTATGTATTCCTCGTCTACACTTCAAATGAATGTAAATGCGACTCTTCCTTGCAAGGAAATAGCGTTTGCAGATGTCTACGTATCGTAGCAATAGAGTTCTAATGCTTCTTAAAACGCGATATCGCATCTCATTTCCATGTTTCATGGTAAGATATTATATGATTGGTGAAGTGTTATGTATTCCTCGTCTACACTTCAAATGAATGTAAATGCGACACTTCCTCGCTAGGAAATAGCGTTTGCAGATGTCTACGTATCGTAGCAATAGATTTACAATGCTTCTTAAAACGCGATATCGCATCTCATTTCTATGTTTCATGATAAGATATAATATGATTTGCGAAGTTTCATGTATTCTTCGTCTACACATCAAATGAATGTAAATGCGACACTTCCTCGCTAGGAAATAGCGTTTGCAGATGTCTACGTATCGTAGCAATAGATTTCCAATGCTTCTTAAAACGCGATATCGCATCTCATTTCTATGTTTCATGATAAGATATAATATGATTTGCGAAGTTTCATGTATTCTTCGTCTACACATCAAATGAATGTAAATGCGACTCTTCCTTGTGAGGAAATAGCGTTTTCAGATGTCTACGTATCGTAGTAATAGAGTTCCAATGCTTCTTAGAACGCGATATCGCATCTCATTTCTATGTTTCATGGTAAGATATAATATGATTGGGGAAGTGTTATGTATTACTCGTGTACACTTCAAATGAATGGAAATGCGACACTTCCCTGCTAGGAAATAGCGTCTGCAGACGACTAGGTATCGTAGCAATAGAGTTCTAATGCTTCTTAAAACGCGATATCGCATCTCATTTCTATGTTTCATGGTAAGATATAATATGATTTGCGAAGTGTCATGTATTCTTCGTCTACACATCAAATGAATGTAAATGCGACTCTTCCTTGCAAGGAAATAGCGTTTGCAGATGTCTACGTATCGTAGGGATAGAGTTCTAATGCTTCTTAAAACGAGATATCGCATCTCATTTCTATGTTTCATGATAAGATATAATATTCATTGCGAAGTGTTATGCACTCCTCGTCTACACTTCAAATGAATGTAAATGCCACACTTCCCTGCTAGGAAATAGCGTCTGCAGATGACTAGGTATCGTAGCAATAGAGTTCTAATGCTTCCTAAAACGCGATATCGCACCTCATTTCTATGATTCATGGTAATATATAATATGATTGGGGAAGTGTTATGTATTCCTCGTCTACACTTCAAATGAATGTAAATGCGACACTTCCTTGCAAGGAAATAGCGTTTGGAGATGTCTACGTATCATAGCAATAGAGTTCTTATGATCCTTAAAACTCGATATCGCATCTCATTTCTATGTTTCATGGTAAGATATAATATGATATGCGAAGTGTTATGTATTCCTCGTCTACACTTCAAATGAATGTAAATGCGACTCTTCCTTGCAAGGAAATAGCGTTTGCAGATGTCTACGTATCGTAGCAATAGAGTTCTAATGCTTCTTAAAACGCGATATCGCATCTCATTTCCATGTTTCATGATAAGATATAATATTCATTGCGAAGTGTTATGCATTTCTCGTCTACGATTCAAATGAATGTAAATGCGACACTTCCTTGCAAGGAAATTGCGTTTGCAGATGTCTACGTATCACAGCAATAGAGTTCTTACGATCCTTAAAACGCGATATCGCATCTCATTTCTATGTTTCATGGTAAGATATAATATGATATGCGAAGTGTTATGTATTCCTCGTCTACACTTCAAATGAATGTGAATGCGACTCTTCCTCGTTAGGAAATGGCGTTTGCAGATGTCTACGAAACGTAGCAATAGATTTCTAAAGCTTCTTAAAACGCGATATCGTATCTCATTTCTATGTTTCATGGTAAGATATAATATGATTTGCGAAGTGTCATGTATCCCACGTCTACACTTCAAATGAATGTAAATGCGACACTACCTTGCTAGGAAATAGCGTCTGCAGATGTCTACGTATCGAAGCAATAGAGTTCAAATGCTTCTTAAATCGAGATATTGCATCTCATATCTATGTTTCATGATAAGATATAATATTCATTGCGAAGTGTTATGCATTCCTCGTCTACGATTCAAATGAATGTAAATGCGACACTTCCTTGCAAGGAAATAGCATTTGCAGATGTCTACGTATCATAGCAATAGAGTTCTTATGATACTTAAAACGCGATATCGCATCTCATTTCTATGTTTCATGGTAAGATATAATATGATATGCGAAGTGTTATGTATTCCTCGTCTACACTTCAAATGAATGTAAATGCGACTCTTCCTTGCAAGGAAATAGCGTTTGTAGATGTCTGCGTATCGTAGCAATAGAGTTCTAATGCTTCTTAAAACGCGATATCGCATCTCATTTCCATGTTTCATGGTAAGATATAATATGATTGGGGAAGTGTTATGTATTCCTCGTCTACACTTCAAATGAATGTAAATGCGACTCTTCCTTGCAAGGAAATAGCGTTTGCAGATGTCTACGTATCGTAGCAATAGAGTTCTAATGCTTCTTAAAACGCGATATCGCATCTCATTTCCATGTTTCATGGTAAGATATTATATGATTGGTGAAGTGTTATGTATTCCTCGTCTACACTTCAAATGAATGTAAATGCGACACTTCCTCGCTAGGAAATAGCGTTTGCAGATGTCTACGTATCGTAGCAATAGATTTACAATGCTTCTTAAAACGCGATATCGCATCTCATTTCTATGTTTCATGATAAGATATAATATGATTTGCGAAGTTTCATGTATTCTTCGTCTACACATCAAATGAATGTAAATGCGACACTTCCTCGCTAGGAAATAGCGTTTGCAGATGTCTACGTATCGTAGCAATAGATTTCCAATGCTTCTTAAAACGCGATATCGCATCTCATTTCTATGTTTCATGATAAGATATAATATGATTTGCGAAGTTTCATGTATTCTTCGTCTACACATCAAATGAATGTAAATGCGACTCTTCCTTGTGAGGAAATAGCGTTTTCAGATGTCTACGTATCGTAGTAATAGAGTTCCAATGCTTCTTAGAACGCGATATCGCATCTCATTTCTATGTTTCATGGTAAGATATAATATGATTGGGGAAGTGTTATGTATTACTCGTGTACACTTCAAATGAATGGAAATGCGACACTTCCCTGCTAGGAAATAGCGTCTGCAGACGACTAGGTATCGTAGCAATAGAGTTCTAATGCTTCTTAAAACGCGATATCGCATCTCATTTCTATGTTTCATGGTAAGATATAATATGATTTGCGAAGTGTCATGTATTCTTCGTCTACACATCAAATGAATGTAAATGCGACTCTTCCTTGCAAGGAAATAGCGTTTGCAGATGTCTACGTATCGTAGGGATAGAGTTCTAATGCTTCTTAAAACGAGATATCGCATCTCATTTCTATGTTTCATGATAAGATATAATATTCATTGCGAAGTGTTATGCACTCCTCGTCTACACTTCAAATGAATGTAAATGCCACACTTCCCTGCTAGGAAATAGCGTCTGCAGATGACTAGGTATCGTAGCAATAGAGTTCTAATGCTTCCTAAAACGCGATATCGCACCTCATTTCTATGATTCATGGTAATATATAATATGATTGGGGAAGTGTTATGTATTCCTCGTCTACACTTCAAATGAATGTAAATGCGACACTTCCTTGCAAGGAAATAGCGTTTGTAGATGTCTGCGTATCGTAGCAATAGAGTTCTAATGCTTCTTAAAACGCGATATCGCATCTCATTTCCATGTTTCATGGTAAGATATAATATGATTGGGGAAGTGTTATGTATTCCTCGTCTACACTTCAAATGAATGTAAATGCGACTCTTCCTTGCAAGGAAATAGCGTTTGCAGATGTCTACGTATCGTAGCAATAGAGTTCTAATGCTTCTTAAAACGCGATATCGCATCTCATTTCCATGTTTCATGGTAAGATATTATATGATTGGTGAAGTGTTATGTATTCCTCGTCTACACTTCAAATGAATGTAAATGCGACACTTCCTCGCTAGGAAATAGCGTTTGCAGATGTCTACGTATCGTAGCAATAGATTTACAATGCTTCTTAAAACGCGATATCGCATCTCATTTCTATGTTTCATGATAAGATATAATATGATTTGCGAAGTTTCATGTATTCTTCGTCTACACATCAAATGAATGTAAATGCGACACTTCCTCGCTAGGAAATAGCGTTTGCAGATGTCTACGTATCGTAGCAATAGATTTCCAATGCTTCTTAAAACGCGATATCGCATCTCATTTCTATGTTTCATGATAAGATATAATATGATTTGCGAAGTTTCATGTATTCTTCGTCTACACATCAAATGAATGTAAATGCGACTCTTCCTTGTGAGGAAATAGCGTTTTCAGATGTCTACGTATCGTAGTAATAGAGTTCCAATGCTTCTTAGAACGCGATATCGCATCTCATTTCTATGTTTCATGGTAAGATATAATATGATTGGGGAAGTGTTATGTATTACTCGTGTACACTTCAAATGAATGGAAATGCGACACTTCCCTGCTAGGAAATAGCGTCTGCAGACGACTAGGTATCGTAGCAATAGAGTTCTAATGCTTCTTAAAACGCGATATCGCATCTCATTTCTATGTTTCATGGTAAGATATAATATGATTTGCGAAGTGTCATGTATTCTTCGTCTACACATCAAATGAATGTAAATGCGACTCTTCCTTGCAAGGAAATAGCGTTTGTAGATGTCTGCGTATCGTAGCAATAGAGTTCTAATGCTTCTTAAAACGCGATATCGCATCTCATTTCCATGTTTCATGGTAAGATATAATATGATTGGGGAAGTGTTATGTATTCCTCGTCTACACTTCAAATGAATGTAAATGCGACTCTTCCTTGCAAGGAAATAGCGTTTGCAGATGTCTACGTATCGTAGCAATAGAGTTCTAATGCTTCTTAAAACGCGATATCGCATCTCATTTCCATGTTTCATGGTAAGATATTATATGATTGGTGAAGTGTTATGTATTCCTCGTCTACACTTCAAATGAATGTAAATGCGACACTTCCTCGCTAGGAAATAGCGTTTGCAGATGTCTACGTATCGTAGCAATAGATTTCCAATGCTTCTTAAAACGCGATATCGCATCTCATTTCTATGTTTCATGATAAGATATAATATGATTTGCGAAGTTTCATGTATTCTTCGTCTACACATCAAATGAATGTAAATGCGACTCTTCCTTGCAAGGAAATAGCGTTTGCAGATGTCTACGTATCGTAGCAATAGATTTCCAATGCTTCTTAAAACGCGATATCGCATCTCATTTCTATGTTTCATGATAAGATATAATATGATTTGCGAAGTTTCATGTATTCTTCGTCTACACATCAAATGAATGTAAATGCGACTCTTCCTTGCAAGGAAATAGCGTTTTCAGATGTCTACGTATCGTAGTAATAGTGTTCCAATGCTTCTTAGAACGCGATATCGCATCTCATTTCTATGTTTCATGGTAAGATATAATATGATTGGGGAAGTGTTATGTATTACTCGTCTACACTTCAAATGAATGGAAATGCGACACTTCCCTGCTAGGAAATAGCGTCTGCAGACGACTAGGTATCGTAGCAATAGAGTTCTAATGCTTCTTAAAACGCGATATCGCATCTCATTTCTATGTTTCATGGTAAGATATAATATGATTTGCGAAGTGTCATGTATTCTTCGTCTACACATCAAATGAATGTAAATGCGACTCTTCCTTGCAAGGAAATAGCGTTTGCAGATGTCTACGTATCGTAGGGATAGAGTTCTAATGCTTCTTAAAACGAGATATCGCATCTCATTTCTATGTTTCATGATAAGATATAATATTCATTGCGAAGTGTTATGCACTCCTCGTCTACACTTCAAATGAATGTAAATGCCACACTTCCCTGCTAGGAAATAGCGTCTGCAGATGACTAGGTATCGTAGCAATAGAGTTCTAATGCTTCCTAAAACGCGATATCGCACCTCATTTCTATGATTCATGGTAATATATAATATGATTGGGGAAGTGTTATGTATTCCTCGTCTACACTTCAAATGAATGTAAATGCGACACTTCCTTGCAAGGAAATAGCGTTTGGAGATGTCTACGTATCATAGCAATAGAGTTCTTATGATCCTTAAAACTCGATATCGCATCTCATTTCTATGTTTCATGGTAAGATATAATATGATATGCGAAGTGTTATGTATTCCTCGTCTACACTTCAAATGAATGTAAATGCGACTCTTCCTTGCAAGGAAATAGCGTTTGCAGATGTCTACGTATCGTAGCAATAGAGTTCTAATGCTTCTTAAAACGCGATATCGCATCTCATTTCCATGTTTCATGATAAGATATAATATTCATTGCGAAGTGTTATGCATTTCTCGTCTACGATTCAAATGAATGTAAATGCGACACTTCCTTGCAAGGAAATTGCGTTTGCAGATGTCTACGTATCACAGCAATAGAGTTCTTATGATCCTAAAAACGCGATATCGCATCTCATTTCTATGTTTCATGGTAAGATATAATATGATATGCGAAGTGTTATGTATTCCTCGTCTATACTTCAAATGAATGTGAATGCGACTCTTCCTCGCTAGGAAATGGCGTTTGCAGATGTCTACGAAACGTAGCAATAGATTTCTAAAGCTTCTTAAAACGCGATATCGTATCTCATTTCTATGTTTCATGGTAAGATATAATATGATTTGCGAAGCGTCATGTATCCCACGTCTACACTTCAAATGAATGTAAATGCGACACTACCTTGCTAGGAAATAGCGTCTGCAGATGTCTACGTATCGAAGCAATAGAGTTCAAATGCTTCTTAAATCGAGATATTGCATCTCATATCTATGTTTCATGATAAGATATAATATTCATTGCGAAGTGTTATGCATTCCTCGCCTACGATTTAAATGAATGTAAATGCGACACTTCCTTGCAAGGAAATAGCATTTGCAGATGTCTACGTATCATAGCAATAGAGTTCTTATGATACTTAAAACGCGATATCGCATCTCATTTCTATGTTTCATGGTAAGATATAATATGATATGCGAAGTGTTATGTATTCCTCGTCTACACTTCAAATGAATGTAAATGCGACTCTTCCTTGCAAGGAAATAGCGTTTGCAGATGTCTGCGTATCGTAGCAATAGAGTTCTAATGCTTCTTAAAACGCGATATCGCATCTCATTTCCATGTTTCATGGTAAGATATAATATGATTTGTGGAAGTGTCATGTATTCCTCGTCTACAATTCAAATGAATGTAAATGCGACACTTCCTTGCAAGGAAATAGCGTTTGGAGGTGTCTACGTATCGTAGGAATAGAGTTCTTATGATTCTTAAAACGCGATATCGCATCTCATTTCTGTGTTTCATGGTAAGATATAATATGATTTGCAAAGTGTTATGAATTCCTCGTCCACACTTCAAATGAATGTGAATGCGACACTTCCTCGCTAGGAAATAGCGTTTGCAGATTTCTACGTATCGTAGCAAAAGGTTTCCAATGCTTCTTAAAACGCGATATCGCATCTCATTTCTATGTTTCATGGTAAGATATAATATGATTTGCGAAGTGTCATGTATTCCTCGTCTACACTTCAAATGAATGTAAATGCCACACTTCCCTGCTAGGAAATAGCGTCTGCAGATGACTAGGTATCGTAGCAATAGAGTTCTAATGCTTCTTAAAACGCGATATCGCATCTCATTTCTGTGTTTCATGGTAAGATATAATAAGATTTGCCAAGTGTTATGCATTCCTCGTCTACGATTCAAATGGATGTAAATGCGACACTTCCTTGCTTGGAAATAGCGTTTGCAGATGTCTACGTATCGAAGTTATAGTGTTCAAATGCTTCTTAAAACAAGATATCGCATCTCATTTCTATTTTTCATGATAAGATGTAATATTCTTTGCGAAGTGTTATGTATTCCGCGCCTACACTTCAAATGAATGTAAATGCGACACTTCCTTGCTAGGAAATAGCGTTTGCAGATGTCTACGTATCGAAGCAGTAGAGTTCAAATGCTTCTTAAAACGAGATATTGCATCTCATATCTATGTTTCATGTTAAGATATAATATTCATTGCGAAGTGTTATGCATTCCTCGTCTACGATTCAAATGAATGTAAATGCGACACTTCCTTGCAAGGAAATAGCGTTTGCAGATGTCTACGTATCATAGCAATAGAGTTCTTATGATCCTTAAAACGCGATATCGCATCTCATTTCTATGTTTCATGGTAAGATATAATATGATATGCGAAGTGTTATGTATTCCTCGACTACACTTCAAATGAATGTAAATGCGACTCTTCCTTGCAAGGAAATAGCGTTTGCAGATGTCTACGTATCGTAGCAATAGAGTTCTAATGCTTCTTAAAACGCGATATCGCATCTCATTTCCATGTTTCATGGTAAGATATAATATGATTGGGGAAGTGTTATGTATTCCTCGTCTACACTTCAAATGAATGTAAATGCGACACTTCCTCGCTAGGAAATAGCGTTTGCAGATGTCTACGTATCGTAGCAATAGATTTCCAATGCTTCTTAAAACGCGATATCGCATCTCATTTCTATGTTTCATGATAAGATATAATATGATTTGCGAAGTTTCATGTATTCTTCGTCTACACATCAAATGAATGTAAATGCGACTCTTCGTTGCAAGGAAATAGCGTTTTCAGATGTCTACGTATCGTAGTAATAGAGTTCCAATGCTTCTTAGAACGCGATATCGCATCTCATTTCTATGTTTCATGATAAGATATAATATTCATTGCGAAGTGTTATGCATTCCTCGTCTACACTTCAAATGAATGTAAATGCCACACTTCCCTGCTAGGAAATAGCGTCTGCAGATGACTAGGTATCGTAGCAATAGAGTTCTAATGCTTCTTAAAACGCGATATCGCACCTCATTTCTATGATTCATGGTAATATATAATATGATTGGGGAAGTGTTATGTATTCCTCGTCTACACTTCAAATGAATGTAAATGCGACACTTCCTCGCTAGGAAATAGCGTTTGCAGATGTCTACGTATCGTAGCAATAGATTTCCAATGCTTCTTAAAACGCGATATCGCATCTCATTTCTATGTTTCATGATAAGATATAATATGATTTGCGAAGTTTCATGTATTCTTCGTCTACACATCAAATGAATGTAAATGCGACACTTCCTCGCTAGGAAATAGCGTTTGCAGATGTCTACGTATCGTAGCAATAGATTTCCAATGCTTCTTAAAACGCGATATCGCATCTCATTTCTATGTTTCATGATAAGATATAATATGATTTGCGAAGTTTCATGTATTCTTCGTCTACACATCAAATGAATGTAAATGCGACTCTTCCTTGTGAGGAAATAGCGTTTTCAGATGTCTACGTATCGTAGTAATAGAGTTCCAATGCTTCTTAGAACGCGATATCGCATCTCATTTCTATGTTTCATGGTAAGATATAATATGATTGGGGAAGTGTTATGTATTACTCGTGTACACTTCAAATGAATGGAAATGCGACACTTCCCTGCTAGGAAATAGCGTCTGCAGACGACTAGGTATCGTAGCAATAGAGTTCTAATGCTTCTTAAAACGCGATATCGCATCTCATTTCTATGTTTCATGGTAAGATATAATATGATTTGCGAAGTGTCATGTATTCTTCGTCTACACATCAAATGAATGTAAATGCGACTCTTCCTTGCAAGGAAATAGCGTTTGCAGATGTCTACGTATCGTAGGAATAGAGTTCTAATGCTTCTTAAAACGAGATATCGCATCTCATTTCTATGTTTCATGATAAGATATAATATTCATTGCGAAGTGTTATGCATTCCTCGTCTACACTTCAAATGAATGTAAATGCCACACTTCCCTGCTAGGAAATAGCGTCTGCAGATGACTAGGTATCGTAGCAATAGAGTTCTAATGCCTCTTAAAACGCGATATCGCACCTCATTTCTATGATTCATGGTAATATATAATATGATTGGGGAAGTGTTATGTATTCCTCGTCTACACTTCAAATGAATTTAAATTCGACACTTCCTTGCAAGGAAATAGCGTTTGGAGATGTCTACGTATCATAGCAATAGAGTTCTTATGATCCTTAAAACGCGATATCGCATCTCATTTCTATGTTTCACGGTAAGATATAATATGATATGCGAAGTGTTATGTATTCCTCGTCTACACTTCAAATGAATGTAAATGCGACTCTTCCTTGCAAGGAAATAGCGTTTGCAGATGTCTACGTATCGTAGCAATAGAGTTCTAATGCTTCTTAAAACGCGATATCGCATCTCATTTCCATGTTTCATGATAAGATATAATATTCATTGCGAAGTGTTATGCATTTCTCGTCTACGATTCAAATGAATGTAAATGCGACACTTCCTTGCAAGGAAATAGCGTTTGCAGATGTCTACGTATCACAGCAATAGAGTTCTTATGATCCTTAAAACGCGATATCGCATCTCATATCTATGTTTCATGATAAGATATAATATTCATTGCGAAGTGTTATGCATTCCTCGTCTACGATTCAAATGAATGTAAATGCGACACTTCCTTGCAAGGAAATAGCATTTGCAGATGTCTACGTATCATAGCAATAGAGTTCTTATGATACTTAAAACGCGATATCGCATCTCATTTCTGTGTTTCATGGTAAGATATAATATGATATGCGAAGTGTTATGTATTCCTCGTCTACACTTCAAATGAATGTAAATGCGACTCTTTCTTGCAAGGAAATAGCGTTTGCAGATGTCTGCGTATCGTAGCAATAGAGTTCTAATGCTTCTTAAAACGCGATATCGCATCTCATTTCCATGTTTCATGGTAAGGTATAATATGATATGCGAAGTGTTATGTATTCCTCGTCTACACTTCAAATGAATGTAAATGCGACACTTCCTCGCTAGGAAATAGCGTTTGCAGATGTCTACGTATCGTAGCAATAGATTTCCGATGCTTCTTAAAACGCGATACCGCATCTCATTTCTATGTTTCATGGTAAGATATAATATGATTGGGGAAGTGTTATGTATTACTCGTCTACACTTCAAATGAATGGAAATGCGACACTTCTTTGCAAGGAAATAGCGTTTGCAGATGTCTACGTATCACAGCAATAGAGTTCTTGTGATTCTTAGAACGCGATATCGCATCTCATTTCTATGTTTCATGGTAAGATATAATATGATATGCGAAGTGTTATGTATTCCTCGTCTACACTTCAAATGAATGTGAATGCGACTCTTCCTCGCTAGGAAATGGCGTTTGCAGATGTCGACGAAACGTAGCAATAGATTTCTAAAGCTTCTTAAAACGCGATATCGTATCTCATTTCTATGTTTCATGGTAAGATATAATATGATTTGCGAAGTGTCATGTATTCCACGTCTACACTTCAAATGAATGTAAATGCGACACTACCTTGCTAGGAAATAGCGTCTGCAGATGTCTACGTATCGAAGCAATAGGGTTCAAATGCTTCTTAAATCGAGATATTGCATCTCATATCTATGTTTCATGATAAGATATAATATTCATTGCGAAGTGTTATGCATTCCTCGTCTACGATTCAAATGAATGTAAATGCGACACTTCCTTGCAAGGAAATAGCATTTGCAGATGTCTACGTATCATAGCAATAGTGTTCTTATGATACTTAAAACGCGATATCGCATCTCATTTCTATGTTTCATGGTAAGATATAATATGATATGCGAAGTGTTATGTATTCCTCGTCTACACTTCAAATGAATGTAAATGCGACTCTTCCTTGCAAGGAAATAGCGTTTGCAGATGTCTACGTATCGTAGCAATAGAGTTCTAATGCTTCTTAAAACGCGATATCGCATCTCATTTCCATGTTTCATGGTAAGATATTATATGATTGGGGAAGTGTTATGTATTCCTCGTCTACACTTCAAATGAATGTAAATGCGACACTTCCTCGCTAGGAAATAGCGTTTGCAGATGTCTACGTATCGTAGCAATAGATTTCCAATGCTTCTTAAAACGCGATATCGCATCTCATTTCTATGTTTCATGATAAGATATAATATGATTTGCGAAGTTTCATGTATTCTTCGTCTACACATCAAATGAATGTAAATGCGACACTTCCTCGCTAGGAAATAGCGTTTGCAGATGTCTACGTATCGTAGCAATAGATTTCCGATGCTTCTTAAAACGCGATACCGCATCTGATTTCCATGTTTCATGGTAAGATATAATATGATTTGCGAAGTGTCATGTATTCCTCGTCTACACTTCAAATGAATGTAAATGCCACACTACCCTGCTCGGAAATAGCGTCTGCAGATGACTAGGTATCGTAGCAATAGAGTTCTAATGCTTCTTAAAACGCGATATCGCATCTCATTTCTATGTTTCATGGTAAGATATAATATGATTTGCGAAGTGTTATGTATTCCTCGTCTACACTTCAAATGAATGTAAATGCGACACATCCTTGCAAGGAAATAGAGTTTGGAGATGTCTACGTATCACAGCAATAGAGTTCTTATGATCCTTAAAACGCGATATCGCATCTCATTTCTATGTTTCATGGTAAGATATAATATGATATGCGAAGTGTTATGTATTCCTCGTCTACACTTCAAATGAATGTAAATGCGACTCTTCCTTGCAAGGAAATAGCGTTTGCAGATGTCTAAGTATCGTAGCAATAGAGTTCTAATGCTTCTTAAAACGCGATATCGCATCTCATTTCCATGTTTCATGATAAGATATAATATTCATTGCGAAGTGTTATGCATTTCTCGTCTACGATTCAAATGAATGTAAATGCGACACTTCCTTGCAAGGAAATAGCGTTTGCAGATGTCTACGTATCATAGCAATAGAGTTCTTATGATCCTTAAAACGCGATATCGCATCTCATTTCTATGTTTCATGGTAAGATATAATATGATTGGGGAAGTGTTATGTATTACTCGTCTACACTTCAAATGAATGTAAATGCGACACTTCCTCGCTAGGGAATAGCGTTTGCAGATGTCTACGTATCGTAGCAATAGATTTCCAATGCATCTTAAAACGCGATATCGCATCTCATTTCTATGTTTCATGATAAGATATAATATGATTTGCGAAGTTTCATGTATTCTTCGTCTACACATCAAATGAATGTAAATGCAAATCTTCCTTGCAAGGAAATAGAGTTTTCAGATGTCTACGTATCGTAGTAATTGAGTTCCAATGCTTCTTAAAACGCGATATCGCATCTCATTTCTATGTTTCATGGTAAGATATAATATGATTGGGGAAGTGTTATGTATTACTCGTCTACACTTCAAATGAATGGGAATGCGACACTTCCTTGCAAGGAAATAGCGTTTGCACATGTCTACGTATCACAGCAATAGAGTTCTTGTGATTCTTAGAACGCGATATCGCATCTCATTTCTATGTTTCATGGTAAGATATAATATGATATGCGAAGTGTTATGTATTCCTCGTCTACACTTCAAGTGAATGTGAATGCGACTCTTCCTCGCTAGGAAATGGCGTTTGCAGATGTCTACGAAACGTAGCAATAGATTTCTAAAGCTTCTTAAAACGCGATATCGTATCTCATTTCTATGTTTCATGGTAAGATATAATATGATTTGCGAAGTGTCATGTATTCCACGTCACCACTTCAAATGAATGTAAATGCGACACTACCTTGCTAGGAAATAGCGTCTGCAGATGTCTACGCATCGAAGCAATAGAGTTCAAATGCTTCTTAAATCGAGATATTGCATCTCATATCTATGTTTCATGGTAAGATATAATATTCATTGCGAAGTGTTATGCATTCCTCGTCTGCGATTCAAATGAATGTAAATGCGACACTTCCTTGCAAGGAAATAGCGTTTGCAGATGTCTACGTATCGTAGCAATAGAGTTCTTATGATTCTTGAAACGCGATATCGCATCTCATTTCTATGTTTCATGGTAAGATATAATATGATTTGCGAAGTGTCATATATTCTTCGTCTACACATCAAATGAATGTAAATGCGACTCTTCCTTGCAAGGAAATAGCGTTTGCAGATGTCTACGTATCGTAGCAATAGAGTTCTTATGATTCTTAAAACGCGATATCGCATCTCATTTCTGTGTTTCATGGTAAGATATAATAAGATTTGCCAAGTGTTATGCATTCCTCGTCTACGATTCAAATGGATGTAAATGCGACACTTCCTTGCTTGGAAATAGCGTTTGCAGATGTCTACGTATTGAAGCAATAGTGTTCAAATGCTTCTTAAAACAAGATATCGCATCTCATTTCTATGTTTCATGATAAGATGTAATATTCATTGCGAAGTGTTATGTATTCCTCGCCTACACTTCAAATGAATGTAAATGCGACACTTCCTTGCTAGGAAATAGCGTCTGCAGATGTCTACGTATCGAAGCAATAGAGTTCAAATGCTTCTTAAATCGAGATATTGCATCTCATATCTATGTTTCATGATAAGATATAATATTCATTGCGAAGTGTTATGCATTCCTCGTCTACGATTCAAATGAATGTAAATGCGACACTTCCTTGCAAGGAAATAGCATTTGCAGATGTCTACGTATCATAGCAATAGAGTTCTTATGATACTTAAAACGCGATATCGCATCTCATTTCTATGTTTCATGGTAAGATATAATATGATATGCGAAGTGTTATGTATTCCTCGTCTACACTTCAAACGAATGTAAATGCGACTCTTCCTTGCAAGGAAATAGCGTTTGCAGATGTCTACGTATCGCAGCAATAGAGTTCTAATGCTTCTTAAAACGCGATATCGCATCTCATTTCCATGTTTCATGGTAAGATATTATATGATTGGGGAAGTGTTATGTATTCCTCGTCTACACTTCAAATGAATGTAAATGCGACACTTCCTCGCTAGGAAATAGCGTTTGCAGATGTCTACGTATCGTAGCAATAGATTTCCAATGCTTCTTAAAACGCGATATCGCATCTCATTTCTATGTTTCATGATAAGATATAATATGATTTGCGAAGTTTCATGTATTCTTCGTCTACACATCAAATGAATGTAAATGCGACTCTTCCTTGCAAGGAAATAGCGTTTTCAGATGTCTACGTATCGTAGTAATAGAGATCCAATGCTTCTTAGAACGCGATATCGCATCTCATTTCTATGTTTCATGGTAAGATATAATATGACTGGGGAAGTGTTATGTATTACTCGTGTACACTTCAAATGAATGGAAATGCGACACTTCCCTGCTAGGAAATAGCGTTTGCAGATGTCTACGTATCACAGCAATAGAGTTCTTGTGATTCTTAGAACGCGATATCGCATCTCATTTCTATGTTTCATGGTAAGATATAATATGATATGCGAAGTGTTATGTATTCCTCGTCTACACTTCAAATGAATGTGAATGCGACTCTTCCTCGCTAGGAAATGGCGTTTGCAGATGTCTACGAAACGTAGCAATAGATTTCTAAAGCTTCTTAAAACGCGATAACGTATCTCATTTTTATGTTTCATGGTAAGATATAATATGATTTGCGAAGTGTCATGTATTCCACGTCTACACTTCAAATGAATGTAAATGCGACACTACCTTGCTAGGAAATAGCGTCTGCAGATGTCTACGTATCGAAGCAATAGAGTTCAAATGCTTCTTAAATCGAGATATTGCATCTCATATCTATGTTTCATGATAAGATATAATGTTCATTGCGAAGTGTTATGCATTCCTCGTCTACGATTCAAATGAATGTAAATGCGACACTTCCTTGCAAGGAAATAGCATTTGCAGATGTCTACGTATCATAGCAATAGAGTTCTTATGATACTTAAAACGCGATATCGCATCTCATTTCTATGTTTCATGGTAAGATATAATATGATATGCGAAGTGTTATGTATTCCTCGTCTACACTTCAAATGAATGTAAATGCGACTCTTCCTTGCAAGGAAATAGCGTTTGCAGATGTCTGCGTATCGTAGCAATAGAGTTCTAATGCTTCTTAAAACGCGATATCGCATCTCATTTCCATGTTTCATGGTAAGATATAATATGATTTGCGAAGTGTCATGTATTCCTCGTCTACACTTCAAATGAATGTAAATGCCTCACTACCCTGCTCGGAAATAGCGTCTGCAGATGACTAGGTATCGTAGCAATAGAGTTCTAATGCTTCTTAAAACGCGATATCGCATCTCATTTCTATGTTTCATGGTAAGATATAATATGATTTGCGAAGTGTTATGTATTCCTCGTCTACACTTCAAATGAATGTAAATGCGACACTTCCTTGCAAGGAAATAGCGTTTGGAGATGTCTACGTATCATAGCAATAGAGTTCTTATGATCCTTAAAACGCGATATCGCATCTCATTTCTATGTTTCATGGTAAGATATAATATGATATGCGAAGTGTTATGTATTCCTCGTCTACACTTGAAATGAATGTAAATGCGACTCTTCCTTGCAAGGAAATAGCGTTTGCAGATGTCTACGTATCGTAGCAATAGAGTTCTAATGCTTCTTAAAACGCGATATCGCATCTCATTTCCATGTTTCATGATAAGATATAATATTAATTGCGAAGTGTTATGCATTTCTCCTCTACGATTCAAATGAATGTAAATGCGACACTTCCTTGCAAGGAAATAGCGTTTGCAGATGTCTACGTATCATAGCAATAGAGTTCTTATGATCCTTAAAACGCGATATCGCATCTCATTTCTATGTTTCATGGTAAGATATAATATGATTGGGGAAGTGTTATGTATTACTCGTCTACACTTCAAATGAATGTAAATGCGACACTTCCTCGCTAGGGAATAGCGTTTGCAGATGTCTACGTATCGTAGCAATAGATTTCCAATGCTTCTTAAAACGCGATATCGCATCTCATTTCTATGTTTCATGATAAGATATAATATGATTTGCGAAGTTTCATGTATTCTTCGTCTACACATCAAATGATTGTAAATGCAAATCTTCCTTGCAAGGAAATAGAGTTTTCAGATGTCTACGTATCGTAGTAATTGAGTTCCAATGCTTCTTAAAACGCGATATCGCATCTCATTTCTATGTTTCATGGTAAGATATAACATGATTGGGGAAGTGTTATGTATTACTCGTCTACACTTCAAATGAATGGGAATGCGACACTTCCTTGCAAGGAAATAGCGTTTGCAGATGTCTACGTATCACAGCAATAGAGTTCTTGTGATTCTTAGAACGCGATATCGCATCTCATTTCTATGTTTCATGGTAAGATATAATATGATATGCGAAGTGTTATGTATTCCTCGTCTACACTTCAAGTGAATGTGAATGCGACTCTTCCTCGCTAGGAAATGGCGTTTGCAGATGTCTACGAAACGTAGCAATAGATTTCTAAAGCTTCTTAAAACGCGATATCGTATCTCATTTCTATGTTTCATGGTAAGATATAATATGATTTGCGAAGTGTCATGTATTCCACGTCACCACTTCAAATGAATGTAAATGCGACACTACCTTGCTAGGAAATAGCGTCTGCAGATGTCTACGCATCGAAGCAATAGAGTTCAAATGCTTCTTAAATCGAGATATTGCATCTCATATCTATGTTTCATGGTAAGATATAATATTCATTGCGAAGTGTTATGCATTCCTCGTCTGCGATTCAAATGAATGTAAATGCGACACTTCCTTGCAAGGAAATAGCGTTTGCAGATGTCTACGTATCGTAGCAATAGAGTTCTTATGATTCTTGAAACGCGATATCGCATCTCATTTCTATGTTTCATGGTAAGATATAATATGATTTGCGAAGTGTCATATATTCTTAGTCTACACATCAAATGAATGTAAATGCGACTCTTCCTTGCAAGGAAATAGCGTTTGCAGATGTCTACGTATCGTAGCAATAGAGTTCTTATGATTCTTAAAACGCGATATCGCATCTCATTTCTGTGTTTCATGGTAAGATATAATAAGATTTGCCAAGTGTTATGCATTCCTCGTCTACGATTCAAATGGATGTAAATGCGACACTTCCTTGCTTGGAAATAGCGTTTGCAGATGTCTACGTATCGAAGCAATAGTGTTCAAATGCTTCTTAAAACAAGATATCGCATCTCATTTCTATGTTTCATGATAAGATGTAATATTCATTGCGAAGTGTTATGTATTCCTCGCCTACACTTCAAATGAATGTAAATGCGACACTTCCTTGCTAGGAAATAGCGTTTGCAGATGTCTACGTATCGAAGCAATAGAGTTCAAATGCTTCTTAAAACGAGATATTGCATCTCATATCTATGTTTCATGTTAAGATATAATATTCATTGCGAAGTGTTATGCATTCCTCGTCTACGATTCAAATGAATGTAAATGCGACACTTCCTTGCAAGGAAATAGCGTTTGCAGATGTCTACGTATCATAGCAATAGAGTTCTTATGATCCTTAAAACGCGATATCGCATCTCATTTCTATGTTTCATGGTAAGATATAATATGATATGCGAAGTGTTATGTATTCCTCGTCTACACTTCAAATGAATGTAAATGCGACTCTTCGTTGCAAGGAAATAGCGTTTGCAGATGTCTACGTATCGTAGCAATAGAGTTCTAATGCTTCCTAAAACGCGATATCGCATCTCATTTCCATGTTTCATGGTAAGATATAATATGATTGGGGAAGTGTTATGTATTCCTCGTCTACACTTCAAATGAATGTAAATGCGACACTTCCTTGCAAGGAAATAGCGTTTGCAGATGTCTACGTATCCTAGCAATAGAGTTCTAATGCTTCCTAAAACGCGATATCGCATCTCATGTCTATGTTTCATGGTAAGATATCTTATGATTTGCGAAGTGTCATGTATTCCTCGTCTACACTTCAAATGAATGTGAATGCGACACTTCCTCGCTAAGAAATAGCGTTTGCAGATGTCTACGTATCGTAGCAATAGATTTCCAATGCTTCTTAAAACGCGATATCGCATCTGATTTCTATGTTTCATGGTAAGATATAATATGATTTGCGAAGTGTCATGTATTCTTAGTCTACACATCAAATGAATGTAAATGCGACTCTTCCTTGCAAGGCAATAGCGTTTGCAGATGTCCACGTATCGTAGGGATAGAGTTCTAATGCTTCTTAAGACGAGATATCGCATCTCATTTCTATGTTTCATGATAAGATATAATATTCATTGCGAAGTGTTATGCATTCCTCGTCTACACTTCAAATGAATGTAAATGCCACACTTCCCTGCTAGGAAATAGCGTCTGCAGATGACTAGGTATCGTAGCAATAGAGTTCTAATGCTTCTTAAAACGCGATATCGCACCTCATTTCTATGATTCATGGTAATATATAATATGATTGGGGAAGTGTTATGTATTCCTCGTCTACACTTCAAATGAATGTAAATGCGACACTTCCTTGCAAGGAAATAGCGTTTGGAGATGTCTACGTATCGTAGCAATAGAGTTCTTATGATTCTTAAAACGCGATATCGCATCTCATTTCTGTGTTTCATGGTAAGATATAATAAGATTTGCTAAGTGTTATGCATTCCTCGTCTACGATTCAAATGGATGTAAATGCGACACTTCCTTGCTTGGAAATAGCGTTTGCAGATGTCTACGTATCAAAGCAATAGTGTTCAAATGCTTCTTAAAACAAGATATCGCATCTCATTTCTATGTTTCATGATAAGATGTAATATTCATTGCGAAGTGTTATGTATTCCTCGCCTACACTTCAAATGAATGTAAATGCGACACTTCCTTGCTAGGAAATAGCGTTTGCAGATGTCTACATATCGAAGCAATAGAGTTCAAATGCTTCTTAAAACGCGATATCGCATCTCATTTCCATGTTTCATGGTAAGATATAATATGATTGGGGAAGTGCTATGTATTACTCGTCTACACTTCAATTGAATGGAAATGCGACACTTCCTTGCAAGGAAATAGCGTTTGCAGATGTCTACGTATCACAGCAATAGAGTTCTTGTGATTCTTAGAACGCGATATCGCATCTCATTTCTATGTTTCATGGTAAGATATAATATGATATGCGAAGTGTTATGTATTCCTCGTCTACACTTCAAATGAATGTAAATGCGACTCTTCCGTGCAAGGAAATAGCGTTTGCAGATGTCTGCGTATCGTAGCAATAGAGTTCTAATGATTCTTAAAACGCGATATCGCATCTCATTTCCATGTTTCATGGTAAGATATAATATGATTGGGGATGTGTTATGTATTCCTCGTCTACACTTCAAATGAATGTAAATGCGACACTTCCTCGCTAGGAAATAGCGTTTGCAGTTGTCTACGTATCGTAGCAATAGATTTCCGATGCTTCTTAAAACGCGATACCGCATCTGATTTCTATGTTTCATGGTAAGATATAATATGATTTGCGAAGTGTCATGTATTCCTCGTCTACACTTCAAATGAATGTAAATGCCACACTTCCCTGCTCGGAAATAGCGTCTGCAGATGACTAGGTATCGTAGCAATAGAGTTCTAATGCTTCTTAAAACGCGATATCGCATCTCATTTCTATGTTTCATGGTAAGATATAATATGATTTGCGAAGTGTCATGTATTCTTCGTCTACACATCAAATGAATGTAAATGCGACTCTTCCTTGCAAGGAAATAGAGTTTGCAGATGTCTACGTATCGTAGTAATATATTTCCAATGCTTCTTAATACGCGATATCGCATCTCATTTCTATGTTTCATGGTAAGATATAATATGATTGGGGAAGTGTTATGTATTACTCGTCAACACTTCAAATGAATGTAAATGCGACACTTCCTTGCAAGGAAATAGCGTTTGCAGATGTCTACGTATCGTAGCAATAGAGTTCTTATGATTCTTGAAACGCGATATCGCATCTCATTTCTATGTTTCATGGTAAGATATAATATGATTTGCGAAGTGTCATGTATTCTTCGTCTACACATCAAATGAATGTAAATGCGACTCTTCCTTGCAAGGAAATAGCGTTTGCAGATGTCTACGTATCGTAGTAATAGAGTTCCAATACTTCTTAAAACGCGATATCGCATCTCATTTCTATGTTTCATGGTAAGATATAATATTCATTGCGAAGTGTTATGCATTCCTCGTCTACAATTCAAATGAATGTAAATGCCACACTTCCTTGCTAGGAAATAGCGTTTGCAGGTGTCTACGTATCGTAGCAATAGAGTTCTAATGCTTCTTAAAACGCGATATCGCATCTCATTACTATGTTTCATGGTAAGATATAATAAGATTTGCCAAGTGTCATGTATTCCTCGTCTACACTTCAAATGAATGTGAATGCGACACTTCCACGCTAGGAAATAGCGTTTGCAGATGTCTAGGTATCGTAGCACTAGAGTTCTAATGCTTCTTAAAACGCGATATCGCATTTCATTTCCATGCTTCATGGTAAGATATAATATGATTTGCGAAGTGTTATGTATTCCTCTTCTACACTTCAAATGAATGTAAATGCGACACTTCCTTGCAAGGAAATAGCGTTTGCAGATGTCTACGTATCGTAGGGATAGAGTTCTAATGCTTCTTAAAACGACATATCGCACCTCATTTCTATGTTTCATGATAAGATATAATATTCATTGCGAAGTGTTATGCATTCCTCGTCTACGATTCAAATGGATGAAAATGCGACATTTCCTTGCTAGAAAATAGCGTTTGCAGATGTCTACGTATCGAAGCAATAGTGTTCAAATGCTTCTTAAAACAAGATATCGCAACTCATTTCTATGTTTCATGATAAGATGTAATATTCTTTGCGAAGTGTTATGTTTTCCTCGTCTACACTTCAAATGAATGTAAATGCGACACTTCCTCGTAAGGAAATAGCGTTTGCAGATGTCTACCTATCGTAGCAATAGAGTTCTAATGCTTCTTGAAACGCGATATCGCATCTCATTTCTATGTTTCATGGTAAGATATAATATGATTTGCGAAGTGTCATGTATTCCTCGTATACACTTCAAATGAATGTAAATGCGACACTTCCTTGCAAGGAAATAGCGTTTGCAGATGTCTACGTATCGAAGCAATAGAGTTCAAATGCTTCTTAAAACGAGATATTGCATCTCATATCTATGTTTCATGATAAGATATAATATTCATTGCGAAGTGTTATGCATTCCTCGTCTACGATTCAAATGAATGTAAATGCGACACTTCCTCGCTAGGAAATAGCGTTTGCAGATGTCTACGTATCGTAGCAATAGAGTTCTTTTGATTCTTAAAACGCGATATCGCATCTCATTCCTATGTTTCATGGTAAGATATAATATGATTTGCGAAGTGTTATGTATTCCTCGTCTACACTTCAAATGAATGTAAATGCGACACTTCCTTGCAAGGAAATAGCGTTTGCAAATGTCTACCTATCGTAGAAATAGTGTTCTAATGCTTCTTAAAGCGCGATACCGAATCTCAGTTCTATGTTTCATGGTAAGATATAATATGATTTGCGAAGTGTTATGTTTTCCTCGTCTACACTTCAAATGAATGTAAATGCGACACTTCCTTGTAAGGAAATAGCGTTTGCAGATGTCTACCTATCGTAGCAATGGAGTTCTAATGCTTCTTAAAACGCGATATCGCATCTCATTTCTATGTTTCATGGTAAGATATAATATGATTTGCGAAGTGTCATGTATTCCTCTTCTACACTTCAAATGAATGTAAATGCGACACTTCCTTGCAAGGAAATAGCGTTTGCAGATGTTTACGTATCGTAGCATTGAATTTCTGATGCTTCTTAAAACGAGATATTGCATCTCATATCTATGTTTCATGATAAGATATAATATTCATTGCGAAGTGTTATGCATTCCTCGTCTACGATTCAAATGGATGTAAATGCGACACTTCCTTGCTTGGAAGTAGCGTTTGCAGATGTCTACGTATCGAAGCAAGAGTGTTCAAATGCTTCTTAAAACAAGATATCGCATCTCATTTCTATGTTTCATGATAAGATGTAATATACATTGCGAAGTGTTATGTATTCCTCGCCTACACTTCAAATGAATGTAAATGCGACACTTCCTTGCTTGGAAATAGCGTTTGCAGATGTCTACGTATCGAAGCAATAGAGTTCAAATGCTTCTTAAAACGAGATATTGCATCTCATATCTATGTTTCATGTTAAGATATAATATTCATTGCGAAGTGTTATGCATTCCTCGTCTACACTTCAAATGAATGTAAATGCGACACTTCCTTGCAAGGAAATAGCGTTTGCTGATGTCTACGTATCGTAGCATTGAATTTCTGATGCTCCTTAAAACGCGATATCGCATCTCATTTCTGTGTTTCATGGTAAGATATAATATGATTTGCCAAGTGTTATGTATTCCACGTCTACACTTCAAATGAATGTGAATGCGACACTTCCTCGCTAGGAAATAGCGTTTGCAGATGTCTACGTATCGTAGCAATAGATTTCCAATGCTTCTTAAAACGCGATATCGCATCTGATTTTTATGTTTCATGGTAAAATATAATATGATTTGCGAAGTGTCGTGTATTCCTCGTCTACACTTCAAATGAATGTAAATGCGACACTTCCTTGCAAGGAAATAGCGTTTGCAGATGTCTACGTATCGAAGGGATAGTGTTCTAATGCTTCTTAAAACGCGATATCGCATCTCATTACTATGTTTCATGGTAAGATATAATAAGATTTGCCAAGTGTCATGTATTCCTCGTCTACACTTCAAATGAATGTGAATGCGACACTTCCACGCTAGGAAATAGCGTTTGCAGATGTCTAGGTATCGTAGCACTAGAGTTCTAATGCTTCTTAAAACGCGATATCTCATTTCATTTCCATGCTTCATGGTAAGATATAATATGATTTGCGAAGTGTTATGTATTCCTCTTCTACACTTCAAATGAATGTAAATGCGACACTTCCTTGCAAGGAAATAGCGTTTGCAGATGTCTACGTATCGTAGGGATAGAGTTCTAATGCTTCTTAAAACGACATATCGCACCTCATTTCTATGTTTCATGATAAGATATAATATTCATTGCGAAGTGTTATGCATTCCTCGTCTACACTGCAAATGAATGTAAATGCGACACTTCCTTGCAAGGAAATAGCGTTTGCAAATGTCTACCTATCGTAGAAATAGTGTTCTAATGCTTCTTAAAGCGCGATACCGCATCTCAGTTCTATGTTTCATGGTAAGATATAATATGATTTGCGAAGAATTATGTTTTCCTCGTCTACACTTCAAATGAATGTAAATGCGACACTTCCTTGTAAGGAAATAGCGTTTGCAGATGTCTACCTATCGTAGCAATAGAGTTCTAGTGCTTCTTAAAACGCGATATCGCATCTCATTTCTATGTTTCATGGTAAGATATAATATGATATGCGAAGTGTTATGTATTCCTCGTCTACACTTCAAATGAATGTGAATGCCACTCTTCCTCGCTAGGAAATGGCGTTTGCAGATGTCTACGTATCGTAGCAATAGATTTCTAATGCTTCTTAAAACGCGATATCGCATCTCATTTCTATGTTTCATGGTAAGATATAATATGATTTGCGAAGTGTCATGTATTCCTCTTCTACACTTCAAATGAATGTAAATGCGACACTTCCTTGCAAGGAAATAGCGTTTGCAGATGTTTACGTATCGTAGCATTGAATTTATGATGCTTCTTAAAACGCGATATCGCATCTCATTTCTATGTTTCATGGTAAGATATAATATGATATGCGAAGTGTTATGTATTCCTCGTCTACACTTCAAATGAATGTGAATGCGACTCTTCCTTGCAAGGAAATAGCGTTTGCAGATGTCTACGTATCGTAGCAATAGAGTTCTAATGCTTCTTAAAACGCGATATCGCATCTCATTTCCATGCTTCATGGTAAGATATAATATGATTTGCGAAGTGTTATGTATTCCTCTTCTACACTTCAAATGAATGTAAATGCGACACTTCCTTGCAAGGAAATAGCGTTTGCAGATGTCTACGTATCGTAGGGATAGAGTTCTAATGCTTCTTAAAACGACATATCGCACCTCATTTCTATGTTTCATGATAAGATATAATATTCATTGCGAAGTGTTATGCATTCCTCGTCTACGATTCAAATGGATGTAAATGCGATACTTCCTTGCTTGGAAGTAGCGTTTGCAGATGTCTACGCATCGTAGCAATAGATTTCCAATGCTTCTTAAAACGCGATATCGCATCTGATTTCTATGTTTCATGGTAAAATATAATATGATTTGCGAAGTGTCGTGTATTCCTCGTCTACACTTCAAATGAATGTAAATGCGATACTTCCTTGCAAGGAAATAGCGTTTGCAGATGTCTACGTATCGAAAGGATAGAGTTCTAATGCTTCTTAAAACGCGATATCGCATCTCATTACTATGTTTCATGGTAAGATATAATAAGATTTGCGAAGTGTCATGTATTCCTCGTCTACACTTCAAACGAATGTGAATGCGACACTTCCTTGCAAGGAAATAGCGTTTGCAGATGTCTACCTATCGTAGCAATAGTGTTCTAATGCTTCTTAAAACGCGATATCGCATCTCATTTCTATGTTTCATGGTAAGATATAATATGATTTGCGAAGTGTCATGTATTCCTCGTCTACACTTCAAATGAATGTAAATGCGACACTTCCTTGCAAGGAAATAGCGTTTGCAGATGTCTACGTATCGTAGCATTGAATTTCTGATGCTTCTTAAAACGCGATATCGCATCTCATTTCTATGTTTCATGGTAAGATATAATATGATTTGCGAAGTGTCATGTATTCCACGTCTACACTTCAAATGAATGTAAATGCGACACTACCTTGCTAGGAAATAGCGTCTGCAGATGTATAGGTGTCGTAGCAATAGAGTTCTAATGCTTCTTAAAACGCGATATCGCATCTCATTTCTATGTTTCATGGTAAGATGTAATATGATTGGGGAAGTGTTATGTATTCCTCGTCTACACTTCAAATGAATGTAAATGCGACACTTCCTTGCAAGGAAATAGCGTTTGCAGATGTCTACGTATCGTAGCAATAGAGTTCTTATGATTCTTAAAACGCGATATGGCATCTCATTTCTATGTTTCATGGTAAGATATAATATGATTTGCGAAGTGTTATGTAGTCCTCGTCTACACTTCAAATGAATGTAAATGCGACACTTCCTTGCTAGGAAATAGCGTTTGCAGATTTCTAGGTATCGTAGTAATAGAGTTCTAATGCTTCTTAAAACGAGATATCGCATCACATTTTTATGTTTCATGATAAGATATAATATTCATTGCGAAGTGTTATGCATTCCTCGTCTACACTTCAAATGAATGTAAATGCGACACATCCTCGGTAGGATATAGCGTTTGCAAATGTCTACGTATCGTAGCAATAGAGTTCTTTTGATTCTTAAAACGCGATATCGCATCTCATGTCTATGTTTCATGGTAAGATATAATATGATTTGCGAAGTGTTATGTATTCCTCGTCTACACTTCAAATGAATGTAAATGCGACACTTCCTTGCAAGGAAATAGCGTTTGCAAATGTCTACCTATCGTAGAAATAGTGTTCTAATGCTTCTTAAAGCGCGATACCGAATCTCAGTTCTATGTTTCATGGTAAGATATAATATGATTTGCGAAGTGTTATGTTTTCCTCGTCTACACTTCAAATGAATGTAAATGCGACACTTCCTTGTAAGGAAATAGCGTTTGCAGATGTCTACCTATCGTAGCAATGGAGTTCTAATGCTTCTTAAAACGCGATATCGCATCTCATTTCTATGTTCCATGGTAAGATATAATATGATTTGCGAAGTGTCATGTATTCCTCTTCTACACTTCAAATGAATGTAAATGCGACACTTCCTTGCAAGGAAATAGCGTTTGCAGATGTTTACGTATCGTAGCATTGAATTTCTGATGCTTCTTAAAACGAGATATTGCATCTCATATCTATGTTTCATGATAAGATATAATATTCATTGCGAAGTGTTATGCATTCCTCGTCTACGATTCAAATGGATGTAAATGCGACACTTCCTTGCTTGGAAGTAGCGTTTGCAGATGTCTACGTATCGAAGCAATAGTGTTCAAATGCTTCTTAAAACAAGATATCGCATCTCATTTCTATGTTTCATGATAAGATGTAATATACATTGCGAAGTGTTATGTATTCCTCGCCTACACTTCAAATGAATGTAAATGCGACACTTCCTTGCTTGGAAATAGCGTTTGCAGATGTCTACGTATCGAAGCAATAGAGTTCAAATGCTTCTTAAAACGAGATATTGCATCTCATATCTATGTTTCATGTTAAGATATAATATTCATTGCGAAGTGTTATGCATTCCTCGTCTACACTTCAAATGAATGTAAATGCGACACTTCATGCAAGGAAATAGCGTTTGCTGATGTCTACGTATCGTAGCATTGAATTTCTGATGCTCCTTAAAACGCGATATCGCATCTCATTTCTGTGTTTCATGGTAAGATATAATATGATTTGCCAAGTGTTATGTATTCCACGTCTACACTTCAAATGAATGTGAATGCGACACTTCCTCGCTAGGAAATAGCGTTTGCAGATGTCTACCTATCGTAGCAATAGTGTTCTAATGCTTCTTAAAACGCGATATCGCATCTCATTTCTATGTTTCATGGTAAGATATAATATGATTTGCGAAGTGCTATGTATTCCTCGTCTACACTTCAAATGAATGTAAATGCGACACTTCCTTGCAAGGAAATAGCGTTTGCAGATGTCTACGTATCGTAGCAATAGATTTCTAATGCTTCTTAAAACGCGATATCGCATCTCATTTCTATGTTTCATGGTAAGATATAATATGATTTGCGAAGTGTCATGTATTCCTCTTCTACACTTCAAATGAATGTAAATGCGACACTTCCTTGCAAGGAAATAGCGTTTGCAGATGTTTACGTATCGTAGCATTGAATTTATGATGCTTCTTAAAACGCGATATCGCATCTCATTTCTATGTTTCATGGTAAGATATAATATGATATGCGAAGTGTTATGTATTCCTCGTCTACACTTCAAATGAATGTGAATGCGACTCTTCCTTGCAAGGAAATAGCGTTTGCAGATGTCTACGTATCGTAGCAATAGAGTTCTAATGCTTCTTAAAACGCGATATCGCATCTCATTTCCATGTTTCATGTTAAGATATAATATGATTGGGGAAGTGTTATGTATTCCTCGTCTACACTTCAAGTGAATGTAAATGCGACACTTCCTTGCAAGGAAATAGAGTTTGCAAATGTCTACCTATATTAGCAATAGTGTTCTAATACTTCTTAAAACGCGATATCGCATCTCATTTCTATGTTTCACGGTAAGATATAATATGATTTGCGAAGTGTTATGTATTCCTCGTCTACACTTCAAATGAATGTAAATGCGACACTTCCTTGCAAGGAAATAGCGTTTGGAGACATCTACGTATCGTAGCAATAGAGTTCGTATGATTCTTAAAACGCGATATCGCATCTCATTTCTGTGTTTCATGGTAATATGTAATATGATTTGCGAAGTGTTATGTATTCCTCGTCTACACTTCAAATGAATGTGAATGCGACACTTCCTCGGTAGGATATAGCGTTTGCAAATGTCTACGTATCGTAGCAATAGATTTCCAATGCTTCTTAAAACGCGATATCGCATCTCATTTCTATGTTTCATGGTAAGATATAATATGATTTGCGAAGTGTTATGTAGTCCTCGTCTACACTTCAAATGAATGTAAATGCGACACTTCCTTGCTAGGAAATAGCGTTTGCAGATGTCTACCTATCGTAGCAATAGAGTTCTAATGCTTCTTAAAACGCGGTATCGCATCTCATTTCCATGTATCATGGTAAGATATAATATGATTTGCGAAGTGTTATGTATTCCTCTTCAACACTTCAAATGAATGTTGATGCGACACTTCCTTGCAAGGAAATAGCGTTTGGAGAAGTCTACGTATCGTAGCAATAGATTTCCAATGCTTCTTAAAACGCGATATCGCATCTCATTTCTATGTTTCATGGTAAGATATAATATGATTTGCGAAGTGTCATGTATTCCTCGTCTACATTTCAAATGAATGTAAATGCCACACTTCCCTGCTAGGAAATAGCGTCTGCAGATGACTAGGTATCGTAGCAATAGAGTTCTAATGCTTCTTAAAACGCGATATCGCATCTCATTTCTATGTTTCATGGTAAGGTATAATATGATTCGCGAAGTGTCATGTATTCCTCTTCTACACTTCAAATGAATGTAAATGCGACACTTCCTTGCAAGGAAATAGCGTTTGCAGATGTCTACGTATCGTAGGGATAGAGTTCTAATGCTTCTTAAAACGACATATCGCACCTCATTTCTATGTTTCATGATAAGATATAATATGATTTGCGATGTGTTATGTATTCCTCTTCTACACATCAAATGAATGTAAATGCGACACTTCCTTGCAAGGAAATGGCGTTTGCAGATGTCTACGTATCGTAGCAATAGAGTTCTTATGATTCTTAAAACGCGATATCGCATCTCATTTCTATGTTTCATGGTAAGGTATAATATGATTTGCGAAGTGTTATGTATTACTCGTCTACACTTCAAATGAATGTAAATGCGACACTTCCTTGCAAGGAAATAGCGTTTGGAGATGTCTACGTATCGTAGCAATAGAGTTCTTATGATTCTTAAAACGCGATATCAAATCTCATTTCTGTGTTTCATGGTAAGATATAATATGATTTGCGAAGTGTTATGTATTCCTCGTCTACACTTCAAATGAATGTGAATGCGACACTTCCTCGCTAGGATATAGCGTTTGCAGATGTCTGCGTATCGTAGCAATAGATTTCCAATGCTTCTTAAAACGCTATATCGCATCTCATTTCTATGTTTCATGGTAAGATATAATATGATTGGGGAAGTGCTACGTATTCCTCGTCTACACTTCAAATGAATGTAAATGCGACACTTCCTTGCAAGGAAATAGTTTTATTGATTCTTAAAACGCGATATCGCATCTCATTTCTATGTTTCATGGTAAGATATAATATGATTTGCGATGTGTTATGTATTACTCGTCTACACTTCAAATGAATGTAAATGCGACAATTCCTTGCAAGGAAATAGCGTTTGGAGATGTCTACGTATCGTAGCAATAGAGTTCTTATGATTCTTAAAACGCGATATCAAATCTCATTTCTGTGTTTCATGGTAAGATATAATATGATTTGCGAAGTGTTGTGTATTCCTCGTCCACACTTCAAATGAATGTAAATGCGACACTTCCTTGCAAGGAAATAGCGTTTGGAGACGTCTACGTATCGTAGCAATAGAGTTCGTATGATTCTTAAAACGCGATATCGCATCTCATTTCTGTATTTCATGGTAATATATAATATGATTTGCGAAGTGTTATGTATTCCTCGTCTACACTTCAAATGAATGTGAATGCGACACTTCCTCGCTAGGATATAGCGTTTGCAAATGTATACGTATCGTAGCAATAGATTTCCAATGCTTCTTAAAACGCGATATCGCATCTCATTTCTATGTTTCATGGTAAGATATAATATGATTTGCGAAGTGTTATGTAGTCCTCGTCTACACTTCAAATGAATGTAAATGCGACACTTCCTTGCTAGGAAATAGCGTTTGCAGATGTCTACCTATCGTAGCAATAGAGTTCTAATGCTTCTTAAAACGCGATATCGCATCTCATTTCTATGTTTCATGGTAAGATATAATATGATTTGCGAAGTGTCATGTATTCCTCGTCTACACTTCAAATGAATGTAAATGCGACACTTCCTTGCAAGGAAATAGCGTTTGCAGATGTCTACGTATCGTAGCATTGAATTTCTGATGCTTCTTAAAACGCGATATCGCATCTCATTTCTATGTTTCATGGTAAGATATAATATGATTTGCGAAGTGTCATGTATTCCACGTCTACACTTCAAATGAATGTAAATGCGACACTACCTTGCTAGGAAATAGCGTCTGCAGATGTATAGGTGTCGTAGCAATAGAGTTCTAATGCTTCTTAAAACGCGATATCGCATCTCATTTCTATGTTTCATGGTAAGATGTAATATGATTGGGGAAGTGTTATGTATTCCTCGTGTACACTTCAAATGAATGTAAATGCGACACTTCCTTGCTAGGAAATAGCGTTTGCAGATGTCTAGGTGTCGTAGTAATAGAATTCTTATGCTTCTTAAAACGCGATATCGCATCTCATTTCCATGTTTCATGGTAAGATATAATATGATTTGCGAAGTGTTATGTATTCCTCTTCTACACCTCAAATGAATGTAAATGCGACACTTCCTTGCAAGGAAATAGCGTTTGCAGATGTCCACGTATCGTAGGGATAGAGTTCTAATGCTTCTTAAAACGAGATATCGCATCTCATTTTTATGTTTCATGATAAGATATAATATTCATTGCGAAGTGTTATGCATTCCTCGTCTACACTTTAAATGAATGTAAATGCCACACTTCCCTGCTAGGAAATAGCGTTTGGAGATGTCTACGTATCGTAGCAATAGAGTTCGTATGATTCTTAAAACGCGATATCGGATCTCATTTCTGTGTTTCATGGTAATATATAATATGATTTGCGAAGTGTTATGTATTCCTCGTCTACACTTCAAATGAATGTGAATGCGACACTTCCTCGGTAGGATATAGCGTTTGCAAATGTCTACGTATCGTAGCAATAGATTTCCAATGCTTCTTAAAACGCGATATCGCATCTCATTTCTATGTTTCATGGTAAGATATAATATGATTTGCGAAGTGTTATGTAGTCCTCGTCTACACTTCAAATGAATGTAAATGCGACACTTCCTTGCTAGGAAATAGCGTTTGCAGATGTCTACGTATCGCAGCAATAGAGTTCCAAAGCTTCTTAAAACGCGATATCGCATCTCATTTCTATGTTTCATGGTAAGATATGATATGATTGGGGAAGTGTTATGTATTACTCGTCTACACTTCAAATGAATGTAAATGCGACACTTCCTTGCAAGGAAATAGCGTTTGCAGATGTCTGCGTATCGTAGCAATAGAGTTCTTATGATTCTTAGAACGCGATATCGCATCTCATTTCTATGTTTCATGGTAAGATAGAATATGATTCGAGAAGTGTTATGTAGTCCTCGTCTACACTTCAAATGAATGTAAATACGGCACTTCCTTGCTAGGAAATAGCGTTTGCAGATGTCTACCTATCGTAGCAATAGAGTTCTAATGCTTCTTAAAACGCGGTATCGCATCTCATTTCCATGTATCATGGTAAGATATAATATGATTTGCGAAGTGTTATGTATTCCTCTTCAACACTTCAAATGAATGTTGATGCGACACTTCCTTGCAAGGAAATAGCGTTTGGAGATGTCTACGTATCGTAGCAATAGAGTTCTTATGATTCTTAAAACGCGATATCAAATCTCACTTCTGTGTTTCATGGTAAGATATAATATGATTTGCGAAGTGTTATGTATTCCTCGTCTACACTTCAAATGAATGTAAATGCGACTCTTCCTTGCAAGGAAATAGCGTTTGCAGATGTCTACGTATCGTAGCAATAGAGTTCCAATGCTTCTTAAAACGCTATATCGCATCTCATTTCTATGTTTCATGGTAAGATATAATATGATTGTGGAAGTGCTATGTATTCCTCGTCTACACTTCAAATGAATGTAAATGCGACACTTCCTTGCAAGGAAATAGCGTTTGCAAATGTCTACCTATCGTAGCAATAGTGTTTTATTGATTCTTAAAACGCGATATCGCATCTCATTTCTATGTTTCATGGTAAGATATAATATGATTTGCGATGTGTTATGTATTACTCGTCTACACTTCAAATGAATGTAAATGCGACACTTCCTTGCAAGGAAATAGCGTTTGGAGATGTCTACGTATCGTAGCAATAGAGTTCTTATGATTCTTAAAACGCGATATCAAATCTCATTTCTGTGTTTCATGGTAAGATATAATATGATTTGCGAAGTGTTGTGTATTCCTCGTCCACACTTCAAATGAATGTAAATGCGACACTTCCTTGCAAGGAAATAGCGTTTGGAGACGTCTACGTATCGTAGCAATAGAGTTCGTATGATTCTTAAAACGCGATATCGCATCTCATTTCTGTGTTTCATGGTAATATATAATATGATTTGCGAAGTGTTATGTATTCCTCGTCTACTTTTCAAATGAATGTGAATGCGACACTTCCTCGCTAGGATATAGCGTTTGCAAATGTCTACGTATCGTAGCAATAGATTTCCAATGCTTCTTAAAACGCGATATCGCATCTCATTTCTATGTTTCATGGTAAGATATAATATGATTTGCGAAGTGTTATGTAGTCCTCGTCTACACTTCAAATGAATGTAAATGCGACACTTCCTTGCTAGGAAATAGCGTTTGCAGATGTCTACCTATCGTAGCAATAGAGTTCTAATGCTTCTTAAAACGCGATATCGCATCTCATTTCTATGTTTCATGGTGAGATTTAATATGATTTGCGAAGTGTTATGTATTCCTCTTCTACACTTCAAATGAATGTAAATGCGACACTTCCTTGCAAGGAAATAGCGTTTGCAGATGTCTACGTGTCGAAGCAATAGAGTTCAAATGCTTATTAAGACGCGATATCGCATCTCATTTCTATGTTTCATGGTAAGATATAATATGATTTGCGATGTGTTATGTATTCCTCGCCTACACTTCAAATGAATGTAAATGCGACACTTCCTTGCAAGGAAATAGCGTTTGCAAGTGTCTACCTATCGTAGCAATAGTGCTCTAATGCTTCTTAAAACGCGATATCGCATCTCATTTCTATGTTTCATGGTAAGATATAATATGATTTGCGACGTGTCATGTATTCTTCGTCTACACTTCAAATGAATGTAAATGCGACTCCTCCTTGCAAGGAAATTGCGTTTGCATATGTCTACGTATCGTAGCAATAGAGTTCTTATGATTCATAAAACGCGATATCGCATCTCATTTCTATGTTTCATGGTAAGGTATAATATGATTTGCGAAGTGTCATGTATTCCCCGTCTACACTTCAAATGAATGTAAATGCCACACTTCCCTGCTAGGAAATAGCGTCTGCAGATGACTAGGGATCGTAGCAATAGAGTTCTAATGCTTCTTAAAGCGCGATATCGCATCTCATTTCTATGTTTCATGGTAAGATAAAATATGATTTGCGAAGTGTCATGTATTCTTCGTCTACACATCAAATGAATGTAAATGCGACTCTTCCTTGCAAAGGAAATAGCGTTTGCAGATGTCTACGTATCGTAGCAATAGAGTTCCAAAGCTTCTTAAAACGCGATATCGCATCTCATTTCTATGTTTCATGGTAAGATATAATATGATTGGGGAAGTGTTATGTATTCCTCGCCTACACTTCAAATGAATGTAAATGCGACACTTCCTTGCAAGGAAATAGCGTTTGCAAGTGTCTACCTATCGTAGCAATAGTGTTCTAATGCTTCTTAAAACGCGATATCGCATCTCATTTCTATGTTTCATGGTAAGATATAATATGATTTGCGACGTGTCATGTATTCTTCGTCTACACTTCAAATGAATGTAGATGCGACACTTCCTTGCAAGGAAATAGCGTTTGGAGATGTCTACGTATCGTAGCAATAGAGTTCTTATGATACTTAAAACGCGATATCAAATCTCATTTCTGTGTTTCATGGTAAGATATAATATGATTTGCGAAGTGTTATGTATTCCTCGTCTACACTTCAAATGAATGTGAATGCGACACTTCCTCGCTAGGATATAGCGTTTGCAGATGTCTGCGTATCGTAGCAATAGATTTCCAATGCTTCTTAAAACGCGATATCGCATCTCATTTTTATGTTTCATGGTAAGATACAATATGATTCGCGAAGTGTCATGTATTCCTCTTCTACACTTCAAATGAATGTGAATGCGACACTTCCTCGCTAGGATATAGCGTTTGCAGATGTCTGCGTATCGTAGCAATAGATTTCCAATGCTTCTTAAAACGCGATTTCGCATCTCATTTCTATGTTTCATGGAAAGATATAATATGATTTGCGAAGTGTCATGTATTCCTCGTCTACATTTCAAATGAATGTAAATGCCACACTTCCCTGCTAGGAAATAGCGTCTGCAGATGACTAGGTATCGTAGCAATAGAGTTCTAATGCTTCTTAAAACGCGATATCGCATCTCATTTCTATGTTTCATGGTAAGATATAATATGATTTGCGAAGTGTCACGTATTCTTCGTCTACACTTCAAATGAATGTAAATGCGACTCTTCCTTGCAAGGAAATAGCGTTTGCAGGTGTCTACGTATCGTAGCAATAGCGTTCCAATGCTTCTTAAAACGCGATATCGCATCTCATTTCTATGTTTCATGGTAAGATATAATATGATTGGGGAAGTGCTATGTATTCCTCGTCTACACTTCAAATGAATGTAAATGCGACACTTCCTTGCAAGGAAATAGCGTTTGCAAATGTCTACCTATCGTAGCAATAGTGTTCTATTGATTCTTAAAACGCGATATCGCATCTCATTTCTATGTTTCATGGTAAGGTATAATATGATTTGCGAAGTGTTATGTATTCCACTTCTACACTTCAAATGAATGTAAATGCCACACTTCCTTGCAAGGAAATAGCGTTTGCAGATGTCTACGTATCGTAGCAATAGAGTCCTTATGATTCTTAAAACGCGATATCGCATCTCATTTCTATGTTTCATGGTAAGATATAATATGATTTGCGAAGTGTTATGTATTCCTCGTCTACACTTCAAATGAATGTAAACGCGACACTTCCTTGCAAGGAAATAGCGTTTGCAGATGTCTACGTATCGAAGCAATAGAGTTCAAATGCTTATTAAGACGCGATAACGCACCTCATTTCTATGTTTCATGGTAAGATATAATATGATTGGGGAAGTGTTATGTATTCCATGTCTACTCTTCAAATGAATGTAAATGCGACACTTCCTTGCAAGGAAATAGCGTTTGCAGATGTCTACGTATCGAAGCAATAGAGTTCAAATGCTTATTAAGAAGCGATATCGCATCTCATTTCTATGTTTCATGGTAAGATATAATATGATTTGCGAAGTGTTATGTATTTCTCGTCTACACTTCAAATGAATGTAAATGCGACACTTCCTCGCTAGGATATAGCGTTTGCAAATGTCTACCTATCTTAGCAATAGTGTTCTAATACTTCTTAAAACGCGATATCGCATCTCATTTCTATGTTTCATGGTAAGATATAATATGATTTGCGAAGTGTTATGTATTCCTCGTATACGCTTCAAATGAATGTAAATGCGACACTTCCTTGCAAGGAAATAGCGTTTGCAAATGTCTACCTATCGTAGCAATAGTGTTCTAATGATTCTTAAAACGCGATATCGCATCTCATTTCTATGTTTCATGGTAAGGTATAATATGATTTGCGAAGTGTTATGTATTTCTCGTCTACACTTCAAATGAATGTAAATGCGACACTTCCTCGCTAGGATATAGCGTTTGCAAATGTCTACGTATCGTAGCAATAGATTTCCAATGCTTCTTAAAACGCGATATCGCATCTCATTTCTATGTTTCATGGTAAGATATAATATGATTGGGGAAGTGTTATGTATTACTCGTCTACACTTCAAATAAATGTAAATGCGACACTTCCTTGGAAGGAAATAGCGTTTGCAGATGTCTACGTATCGTAGCAATAGAGTTCTTATGATTCTTAAAAAGCGATATCGCATCTCATTTCTATGTTTCATGGTAAGATATAATATGATTTGCGAAGTGTTATGTATTTCTCGTCTACACTTCAAATGAATGTAAATGCGACACTTCCTCGCTAGGAAATAGCGTCTGCAGATGACTAGGTATCATAGCAATAGAGTTCTAATGCTTCGTAAAACGCGATATCGCATCTAATTTCTATGTTTCATGGTAAGATAGAATATGATTCGCGAAGTGTTATGTAGTCCTCGTCTACACTTCAAATGAATGTAAATGCGACACTTCCTTGCTAGGAAATAGCGTTTGCAGATGTCTACCTATCGTAGCAATAGAGATCTAATGCTTCTTAAAACGCGATATCGCATCTCATTTCTATGTTTCATGGTAAGATATAATATGATTGGAGAAGTGTTATGTATTCCTCGTCTACACTTCAAATGAATGTAAATGCGACACTTCCCTGCAAGGAAATAGCGTTTGCAAATGTCTACCTATCTTAGCAATAGTGTTCTAGTACTTCTTAAAACGCGATATCGCATCTCATTTCTATGTTTCGCGGTAAGATATAATATGATTTGCGAAGTGTTATGTATTCCTCGTCTACACTTCAAATGAATGTAAATGCGACACTTCCTTGCAGGGAAATAGCGTTTGGAGATGTCTACGTATCGTAGCAATAGAGTTCTTATGATTCTTAAAACGCGATATCGCATCTCATTTCTGTGTTTCATGGTAAGATATAATATGATTTGCGAAGTGTTATGTATTCCTCGTCCACACTTCAAATGAATGTGAATGCGGCACTTCCTCGCTAGGATATAGCGTTTGCAGATGTCTACGTATCGTAGCAATAGATTTCCAATGCTTCTTAAAACGCGAAATCGCATCACATTTCTATGTTTCATGGTAAGATATAATAAGACTTGCGAAGTGTCATGTATTCCCCGTCTACACTTCAAATGAATGTAAATGCCACACTTCCCTGCTAGGAAATAGCGTCTGCAGATGACTAGGGATCGTAGCAATAGAGTTCTTATGATTCTTAAAACGCGATATCGCATCTCATTTCTGTGTTTCGTGGTAATATATAATATGATTTGCGAAGTGTTATGTATTCCTCGTCTACACTTCAAATGAATGTAAATGCGACACTTCCTTGCAAGGAAATAGCGTTTGCAGATGTCTACGTATCGAAGCAATAGAGTTCTAATGCTTCTTAAAACGCGATATCGCATTTCATTTCTATGTTTCATGGTAAGATATAATATGATTTGCGAAGTGTTATGTATTTCTCGTCTACACTTCAAATGAATGTAAATGCGACACTTCCTCGCTAGGATATAGCGTTTGCAAATGTCTACCTATCTCAGCAATAGTGTTCTAATACTTCTTAAAACGCGATATCGCATCTCATTTCTATGTTTCATGGTAAGATATAATATGATTTGCGAAGTGTTATGTATTCCTCGTATACGCTTCAAATGAATGTAAATGCGACACTTCCTTGCAAGGAAATAGCATTTGCAAATGTCTACCTATCGTAGCAATAGTGTTCTAATGATTCTTAAAACGCGATATCGCATCTCATTTCTATGTTTCATGGTAAGGTATAATATGATTTGCGAAGTGTTATGTATTTCTCGTCTACACTTCAAATGAATGTAAATGCGACACTTCCTCGCTAGGATATAGCGTTTGCAAATGTCTACGTATCGTAGCAATAGATTTCCAATGCTTCTTAAAACGCGATATCGCATCTCATTTCTATGTTTCATGGTAAGATATAATATGATTGGGGAAGTGTTATGTATTACTCGTCTACACTTCAAATAAATGTAAATGCGACACTTCCTTGGAAGGAAATAGCATTTGCAGATGTCTACGTATCGTAGCAATAGAGTTCTTATGATTCTTAAAAAGCGATATCGCATCTCATTTCTATGTTTCATGGTAAGATATAATATGATTTGCGAAGTGTTATGTAGTCCTCGTCTACACTTCAAATGAATGTAAATGCGACACTTCCTTGCTAGGAAATAGCGTTTGCAGATGTCTACCTATCGTAGCAATAGAGATCTAATGCTTCTTAAAACGCGATATCGCATCTCATTTCTATGTTTCATGGTAAGATATAATATGATTGGAGAAGTGTTATGTATTCCTCGTATACACTTCAAATGAATGTAAATGCGACACTTCCCTGCAAGGAAATAGCGTTTGCAAATGTCTACCTATCTTAGCAATAGTGTTCTAGTACTTCTTAAAACGCGATATCGCATCTCATTTCTATGTTTCGCGGTAAGATATAACATGATTTGCGAAGTGTTATGTATTCCTCGTCTACACTTCAAATGAATGTAAATGCGACACTTCCTTGCAAGGAAATAGCGTTTGCAGATGTCTACGTATCGTAGCAACAGAGTTCTTATGATTCTTAAAAAGCGATATCGCATCTCATTTCTATGTTTCATGGTAAGGTATAATATGATTTGCGAGGTGTTATGTATTCCTCGTCTACACTTCAAATGAATGTAAATGCGACACTTCCTTGCAGGGAAATAGCGTTTGGAGATGTCTACGTATCGTAGCAATAGAGTTCTTATGATTCTTAAAACGCGATATCGCATCTCATTTCTGTGTTTCATGGTAAGATATAATATGATTTGCGAAGTGTTATGTATTCCTCGTCCACACTTCAAATGAATGTGAATGCGGCACTTCCTCGCTAGGATATAGCGTTTGCAGATGTCTACGTATCGTAGCAATAGATTTCCAATGCTTCTTAAAACGCGAAATCGCATCACATTTCTATGTTTCATGGTAAGATATAATAAGATTTGCGAAGTGTCATGTATTCCCCGTCTACACTTCAAATGAATGTAAATGCCACACTTCCCTGCTAGGAAATAGCGTCTGCAGATGACTAGGGATCGTAGCAATAGAGTTCTTATGATTCTTAAAACGCGATATCGCATCTCATTTCTGTGTTTCGTGGTAATATATAATATGATTTGCGAAGTGTTATGTATTCCTCGTCTGCACTTCAAATGAATGTGAATGCGACACTTCCTCGCTAGGATATAGCGTTTGCAGATGTCTACGTATCGTAGCAAAAGATTTCCAATGCTTCTTAAAACGCGATATCGCATCTCATTTCTATGTTTCATGGTAAGATATAATATGATTGTAGAAGTGTTATGCATTCCTCGTCTACACTTCAAATGAATGTAAATGCGACACTTCCTTGCAAGGAAATAGCGTTTGCAAATGTCTACCTATCTTAGCAATAGTGTTCTAATACTTCTTAAAACGCGATATCGCATCTCATTTCTATGTTTCATGGTAAGATAGAATATGATTTGCGAAGTGTTATGTATTCCTCGTCTACACTTCAAATGAATGTAAATGCGACACTTCCTCGCTAGGAAATAGCGTTTGCAAATGTCTACCTATCTTAGCAATAGTGTTCTAATACATCTTAAAACGCGATATCGCATCTCATTTCTATGTTTCATGGTAATATATAATATGATTTGCGAAGTGTTATGTATTCCTCGTATACACTTCAAATGAATGTAAATGCGACACTTCCTTGCAAGGAAATAGCGTTTGCAAATGTCTACCTATCGTAGCAATAGTGTTCTAATGATTCTTAAAACGCGATATCGCATCTCATTTCTATGTTTCATGGTAAGGTATAATATGATTTGCGAAGTGTTATGTATTTCTCGTCTACACTTCAAATGAATGTAAATGCGACACTTCCTCGCTAGGATATAGCGTTTGCAAATGTCTACGTATCGTAGCAATAAAGTTCTAATGCTTCGTAAAACGCTATATCGCATCTCATTCCTATGTTTCATGGTAAGATATAATATGATTTGCGAAGTGTCATGTATTCTTCGTCTACACTTCAAATGAATGTAAATGCCACACTTCCCTGCTAGGAAATAGCGTCTGCAGATGACTAGGTATCGTAGCAATAGAGTTCTAATGCTTCTTAAAGCGCGATATCGCATCTCATTTCTATGTTTCATGGTAAGATAGAATATGATTCGCGAAGTGTTATGTAGTCCTCGTCTACACTTCAAATGAATGTAAATGCGACACTTCCTTGCTAGGAAATAGCGTTTGCAGATGTCTAACTATCGTAGCAATAGAGATCTAATGCTTCTTAAAACGCGATATCGCATCTCATTTCTATGTTTCATGGTAAGATATAATATGATTGGAGAAGTGTTATGTATTTCTCGTCTACACTTCAAATGAATGTAAATGCGACACTTCCTCGCTAGGATATAGCGTTTGCAAATGTCTACCTATCTTAGCAATAGTGTTCTAATACTTCTTAAAACGCGATATCGCATCTCATTTCTATGTTTCGCGGTAAGATATAATATGATTTGCGAAGTGTTATGTATTCCTCGTATACGCTTCAAATGAATGTAAATGCGACACTTCCTTGCAAGGAAATAGCGTTTGCAAATGTCTACCTATCGTAGCTATAGTGTTCTAATGATTCTTAAAACGCGATATCGCATCTCATTTCTATGTTTCATGGTAAGGTATAATATGATTTGCGAAGTGTTATGTATTTCTCGTCTACACTTCAAATGAATGTAAATGCGACACTTCCTCGCTAGGATATAGCGTTTGCAAATGTCTACGTATCGTAGCATTAGATTTCCAATGCTTCTTAAAACGCGATATCGCATCTCATTTCTATGTTTCATGGTAAGATATAATATGATTGGGGAAGTGTTATGTATTACTCGTCTACACTTCAAATAAATGTAAATGCGACACTTCCTTGCAAGGAAATAGCGTTTGCAAATGTCTACCTATCGTAGCAATAGTGTTCTAATGATTCTTAAAACGCGATATCGCATCTCATTTCTATGTTTCATGGTAAGGTATAATATGATTTGCGAAGTGTTATGTATTTCTCGTCTACACTTCAAATGAATGTAAATGCGACACTTCCTCGCTAGGAAATAGCGTCTGCAGATGACTAGGTATCATAGCAATAGAGTTCTAATGCTTCGTAAAAGGCGATATCGCATCTAATTTCTATGTTTCATGGTAAGATAGAATATGATTCGCGAAGTGTTATGTAGTCCTCGTCTACACTTCAAATGAATGTAAATGCGACACTTCCTTGCTAGGAAATAGCGTTTGCAGATGTCTACCTATCGTAGCAATAGAGATCTAATGCTTCTTAAAACGCGATATCGCATCTCATTTCTATGTTTCATGGTAAGATATAATATGATTGGAGAAGTGTTATGTATTCCTCGTCTACACTTCAAATGAATGTAAATGCGACACTTCCCTGCAAGGAAATAGCGTTTGCAAATGTCTACCTATCTTAGCAATAGTGTTCTAGTACTTCTTAAAACGCGATATCGCATCTCATTTCTATGTTTCGCGGTAAGATATAATATGATTTGCGAAGTGTTATGTATTCCTCGTCTACACTACAAATGAATGTAAATGCGACACTTCCTTGCAAGGAAATAGCGTTTGCAGATGTCTACGTATCGTAGCAACAGAGTTCTTATGATTCTTAAAAAGCGATATCGCATCTCATTTCTATGTTTCATGGTAAGGTGTAATATGATTTGCGAGGTGTTATGTATTCCTCGTCTACACTTCAAATGAATGTAAATGCGACACTTCCTTGCAGGGAAATAGCGTTTGGAGATGTCTACGTATCGTAGCAATAGAGTTCTTATGATTCTTAAAACGCGATATCGCATCTCATTTCTGTGTTTCATGGTAAGATATAATATGATCTGCGAAGTGTTATGTATTCCTCGTCCACACTTCAAATGAATGTGAATGCGGCACTTCCTCGCTAGGATATAGCGTTTGCAGATGTCTACGTATCGTAGCAATAGATTTCCAATGCTTCTTAAAACGCGAAATCGCATCACATTTCTATGTTTCATGGTAAGATATAATAAGATTTGCGAAGTGTCATGTATTCCCCGTCTACACTTCAAATGAATGTAAATGCCACACTTCCCTGCTAGGAAATAGCGTCTGCAGATGACTAGGGATCGTAGCAATAGAGTTCTTATGATTCTTAAAACGCGATATCGCATCTCATTTCTGTGTTTCGTGGTAATATATAATATGATTTGCGAAGTGTTATGTATTCCTCGTCTACACTTCAAATGAATGTAAATGCGACACTTCCTTGCAAGGAAATAGCGTTTGCAGATGTCTACGTATCGAAGCAATAGAGTTCTAATGCTTCTTAAAACGCGATATCGCATTTCATTTCTATGTTTCATGGTAAGATATAATATGATTTGCGAAGTGTTATGTATTTCTCGTCTACACTTCAAATGAATGTAAATGCGACACTTCCTCGCTAGGATATAGCGTTTGCAAATGTCTACCTATCTCAGCAATAGTGTTCTAATACTTCTTAAAACGCGATATCGCATCTCATTTCTATGTTTCATGGTAAGATATAATATGATTTGCGAAGTGTTATGTATTCCTCGTATACGCTTCAAATGAATGTAAATGCGACACTTCCTTGCAAGGAAATAGCATTTGCAAATGTCTACCTATCGTAGCAATAGAGTTCTTATGATTCTTAAAAAGCGATATCGCATCTCATTTCTATGTTTCATGGTAAGATATAATATGATTTGCGAAGTGTTATGTAGTCCTCGTCTACACTTCAAATGAATGTAAATGCGACACTTCCTTGCTAGGAAATAGCGTTTGCAGATGTCTACCTATCGTAGCAATAGAGATCTAATGCTTCTTAAAACGCGATATCGCATCTCATTTCTATGTTTCATGGTAAGATATAATATGATTGGAGAAGTGTTATGTATTCCTCGTATACACTTCAAATGAATGTAAATGCGACACTTCCCTGCAAGGAAATAGCGTTTGCAAATGTCTACCTATCTTAGCAATAGTGTTCTAGTACTTCTTAAAACGCGATATCGCATCTCATTTCTATGTTTCGCGGTAAGATATAACATGATATGCGAAGTGTTAAGTATTCCTCGTCTACACTTCAAATGAATGTAAATGCGACACTTCCTTGCAAGGAAATAGCGTTTGCAGATGTCTACGTATCGTAGCAACAGAGTTCTTATGATTCTTAAAAAGCGATATCGCATCTCATTTCTATGTTTCATGGTAAGGTATAATATGATTTGCGAGGTGTTATGTATTCCTCGTCTACACTTCAAATGAATGTAAATGCGACACTTCCTTGCAGGGAAATAGCGTTTGGAGATGTCTACGTATCGTAGCAATAGAGTTCTTATGATTCTTAAAACGCGATATCGCATCTCATTTCTGTGTTTCATGGTAAGATATAATATGATTTGCGAAGTGTTATGTATTCCTCGTCCACACTTCAAATGAATGTGAATGCGGCACTTCCTCGCTAGGATATAGCGTTTGCAGATGTCTACGTATCGTAGCAATAGATTTCCAATGCTTCTTAAAACGCGAAATCGCATCACATTTCTATGTTTCATGGTAAGATATAATAAGATTTGCGAAGTGTCATGTATTCCCCGTCTACACTTCAAATGAATGTAAATGCCACACTTCCCTGCTAGGAAATAGCGTCTGCAGATAACTAGGGATCGTAGCAATAGAGTTCTTATGATTCTTAAAACGCGATATCGCATCTCATTTCTGTGTTTCGTGGTAATATATAATATGATTTGCGAAGTGTTATGTATTCCTCGTCTGCACTTCAAATGAATGTGAATGCGACACTTCCTCGCTAGGATATAGCGTTTGCAGATGTCTACGTATCGTAGCAAAAGATTTCCAATGCTTCTTAAAACGCGATATCGCATCTCATTTCTATGTTTCATGGTAAGATATAATATGATTGTAGAAGTGTTATGCATTCCTCGTCTACACTTCAAATGAATGTAAATGCGACACTTCCTTGCAAGGAAATAGCGTTTGCAAATGTCTACCTATCTTAGCAATAGTGTTCTAATACTTCTTAAAACGCGATATCGCATCTCATTTCTATGTTTCATGGTAAGATAGAATATGATTTGCGAAGTGTTATGTATTCCTCGTCTACACTTCAAATGAATGTAAATGCGACACTTCCTTGCAAGGAAATAGCGTTTGCAGATGTCTACGTATCGAAGCAATAGAGTTCTAATGCTTCTTAAAACGCGATATCGCATTTCATTTCTATGTTTCATGGTAAGATATAATATGATTTGCGAAGTGTTATGTATTTCTCGTCTACACTTCAAATGAATGTAAATGCGACACTTCCTCGCTAGGATATAGCGTTTGCAAATGTCTACCTATCTTAGCAATAGTGTTCTAATACTTCATAAAACGCGATATCGCATCTCATTTCTATGTTTCATGGTAAGATATAATATGATTTGCGAAGTGTTATGTATTCCTCGTATACGCTTCAAATGAATGTAAATGCGACACTTCCTTGCAAGGAAATAGCGTTTGCAAATGTCTACCTATCGTAGCAATAGTGTTCTAATGATTCTTAAAACGCGATATCGCATCTCATTTCTATGTTTCATGGTAAGGTATAATATGATTGGGGAAGTGTTATGTATTACTCGTCTACACTTCAAATTAATGTAAATGCGACACTTCCTTGGAAGGAAATAGCATTTGCAGATGTCTACGTATCGTAGCAATAGAGTTCTTATGATTCTTAAAAAGCGATATCGCATCTCATTTCTATGTTTCATGGTAAGATATAATATGATTTGCGAAGTGTTATGTATTTCTCGTCTACACTTCAAATGAATGTAAATGCGACACTTCCTCGCTAGGAAATAGCGTTTGCAAATGTCTACCTATCGTAGCAATAGTGTTCTAATGATTCTTAAAACGCGATATCGCATCTCAATTCTATGTTTCATGGTAAGGTATAATATGATTTGCGAAGTGTTATGTATTTCTCGTCTACACTTCAAATGAATGTAAATGCGACACTTCCTCGCTAGGATATAGCGTTTGCAAATGTCTACGTATCGTAGCAATAGATTTCCAATGCTTCTTAAAACGCGATATCGCATCTCATTTCTATGTTTCATGGTAAGATATAATATGATTGGGGAAGTGTTATGTATTACTCGTCTACACTTCAAATAAATGTAAATGCGACACTTCCTTGGAAGGAAATAGCGTTTGCAGATGTCTACGTATCGTAGCAATAGAGTTCTAATGCTTCTTAAAACGAGATATCGCATCTCATTTCTATGTTTCATGATAAGATATAATATTCATTGCGAAGTGTTATGCATTCCTCGTCTACACTTCAAATGAATGTAAATGCCACACTTCCCTGCTAGGAAGTAGCGTCTGCAGATGACTAGGTATCGTAGCAATAAAGTTCTAATGCTTCGTAAAACGCGATATCGCATCTCATTCCTATGTTTCATGGTAAGATATAATATGATTTGCGAAGTGTCATGTATTCTTCGTCTACACTTCAAATGAATGTAAATGCCACACTTCCCTGCTAGGAAATAGCGTCTGCAGATGACTAGGTATCGTAGCAATAGAGTTCTAATGCTTCTTAAAGCGCGATATCGCATCTCATTTCTATGTTTCATGGTAAGATATAATATGATTCGCGAAGTGTTATGTAGTCCTCGTCTACACTTCAAATGAATGTAAATGCGACACTTCCTTGCTAGGAAATAGCGTTTGCAGATGTCTACCTATCGTAGCAATAGAGAACTAATGCTTCTTAAAACGCGATATCGCATCTCATTTCTATGTTTCATGGTAAGATATAATATGATTGGAGAAGTGTTATGTATTCCTCGTCTACACTTCAAATGAATGTAAATGCGACACTTCCCTGCAAGGAAATAGCGTTTGCAAATGTCTACCTATCTTAGCAATAGTGTTCTAGTACTTCTTAAAACGCGATATCGCATCTCATTTCTATGTTTCGCGGTAAGATATAATATTATTTGCGAAGTGTTATGTATTCCTCGTCTACACTTCAAATGAATGTAAATGCGACACTTCCTTGCAAGGAAATAGCGTTTGCAGATGTCTATGTGTCGTAGCAACAGAGTTCTTATGATTCTTAAAAAGCGATATCGCATCTCATTTCTATGTTTCATGGTAAGATATAATAAGATTTGCGAAGTGTCATGTATTCCCCGTCTACACTTCAAATGAATGTAAATGCCACACTTCCCTGCTAGGAAATAGCGTTTGCATATGTCTACGTATCGAAGCAATAGAGTTCAAATGCTTATTAAGACGCGATATCGCATCTCACTTCTATGTTTCATGGCAAGATATAATATGATTTGCGATGTGTTATGTATTCCTCGCCTACACTTCAAATAAATGTAAATGCGACACTTTCTTGCAAGGAAATAGCGTTTGCAAGTGTCTACCTATCGTAGCAATAGTGTTCTAATGCTTCTTAAAACGCGATATCGCATCTGATTTCTATGTTTCATGGTAAGATATAATATGATGTGCGACGTGTCATGTATTCTTCGTCTACACTTCAAATGAATGTAAATGCGACTCTTCCTTGCAAGGAAATAGCGTTTGCATATGTCTACGTATCGTAGCAATAGAGTTCTTATGATTCATAAAACGCGATATCGCATTTCATTTCTATGTTTCATGGTAAGGTATAATACGATTTGCGAAGTGTTATGTATTCCTCGTCTACACTTCAAATGAATGTAAATGCGACACTTCCTTGCAAGGAAATAGCGTTTGCAGATGTCTACGTATCGAAGCAATAGAGTTCAAATGCTTATTAAGACGCGATATCGCATCTCACTTCTATGTTTCATGGCAAGATATAATATGATTTGCGATGTGTTATGTATTCCTCGCCTACACTTCAAATAAATGTAAATGCGACACTTTCTTGCAAGGAAATAGCGTTTGCAAGTGTCTACCTATCGTAGCAATAGTGTTCTAATGCTTCTTAAAACGCGATATCGCATCTGATTTCTATGTTTCATGGTAAGATATAATATGATGTGCGACGTGTCATGTATTCTTCGTCTACACTTCAAATGAATGTAAATGCGACTCTTCCTTGCAAGGAAATAGCGTTTGCATATGTCTACGTATCGTAGCAATAGAGTTCTTAAGATTCATAAAACGCGATATCGCATTTCATTTCTATGTTTCATGGTAAGGTATAATACGATTTGCGAAGTGTTATGTATTCCTCGTCTACACTTCAAATGAATGTAAATGCGACACTTCCTTGCAGGGAAATAGCGTTTGGAGATGTCTACGTATCGTAGCAATAGAGTTCTTATGATTCTTAAAACGCGATATCGCATCTCATTTCTGTGTTTCATGGTAAGATATTATATGATTTGCGAAGTGTTATGTATTCCTCGTCCACACTTCAAATGAATGTGAATGCGGCGCTTCCTCGCTAGGATATAGCGTTTGCAGATGTCTACGTATCGTAGCAATAGATTTCCAATGCATCTTAAAACACGAAATCGCATCACATTTCTATGTTTCATGGTAAGATATAATAAGATTTGCGAAGTGTCATGTATTCCCCGTCTACACTTCAAATGAATGTAAATGCCACACTTCCCTGCTAGGAAATAGCGTCTGCAGATGACTAGGGATCGTAGCAATAGAGTTCTAATGCTTCTTAAAGCGCGATATCGCATCTCATTTCTATCTTTCATGGTAAGATAAAATATGATTTGCGAAGTGTCATGTATTGTTCGTCTACACATCAAATGAATGTGAATACGGCACTTCCTCGCTAGGATATAGCGTTTGCAGATGTCTACGTATCGTAGCAATAGATTTCCAATGCTTCTTAAAACGCGAAATCACATCACATTTCTATGTTTCATGGTAAGATATAATAAGATTTGCGAAGTGTCATGTATTCCCCGTCTACACTTCAAATGAATGTAAATGCCACACTTCCCTGCTAGGAAATAGCGTCTGCAGATGACTAGGTTTTGTAGCAATAGAGTTCTAATGCTTCTTAAAGCGCGATATCGCATCTCATTTCTATGTTTCATGGTAAGATAAAATATGATTTGCGAAGTGTCATGTATTGTTCGTCTACACATCAAATGAATGTAAATGCGACTCTTCCTTGCAAGGAAATAGCGTTTGCAGATGTCTACGTATCGTAGCAATAGAGTTCTTATGATTCTTAAAACGCGATATCGAATCTCATTTCTATGTTTCATGGTAAGATATAATATGATTTGCGAAGTGTCATGTATTCCTCGTCTACACTTCAAATGAATGTAAATGCCACACTTCCTTGCAAGGAAATAGCGTTTGCAGATGTCTACGTATCGAAGCGATAGAGTTCAAATGCTTCTTAAAACGAGATATTGCATCTCATATCTATGTTTCATGGTAAGATATAATACTCATTGCGAAGTGTTACGCATTCCTCGTCTACGATTCAAATGGATGTAAATGCGAAACTTCCTTGCTAGGAAGTAGCGTTTGCAAATGTCCACGTATCGAAGCAATAGAGCTCAAATGCTTCTTAAAACGCGATATCGCATCTCATTTCTATGTTTCATGGTAAGATATAATATGATTTGCGAAGTATCATGTATTCCTCGTCTACACTTCAAATGAATGTAAATGCGACACGTCCCTGCTAGGAAATAGCGATTGCAGATGTCTACGTATCGTAGCAATAGAGTTCATGTGATTCTTAAAACGCGATATCGCATCTCATTTCTATGTTTCATGGTAAGATATAATATGATATGCAAAGTGTCATGTATTCCTCGTCTACACTTCAAATGAATGTAAATGCGACACTTCCTTGCTAGGAAATAGCGTTTGCAGATGTCAACGTATCGTAGCAATAGAGATCTTATGCTTCTTAAAACGCGATATCGCATCTCATTTCTATGTTTCATGGTAAGATTAGATATGATTTACGAAGTGTTATGTAGTCCACGTCTACACTTCAAATGAATGTGAATGCGACACTTCCTTGCTAGGAAATAGCGTTTGCAGATGTCTACGTATTGTAGGGATGGAGTTTTAGTGCTTCTTAAAACGTGATATCGCATCTCATTTCTATGTTTCATAATAAGATGTAATATTCATTGCGAAGTGTTATGTAGTCCTCATCTACACTTCAAATGAATGTAAATGCAATACTTCCTTGCAAGGAAATAGCGTTTGCAGATGTCTACGTATCGATGCAATAGAGTTCAAGTGCTTCTTAAAACGAGATATCGCATCTCATATCTATGTTTCATGATAAGATATAATATTCATTGCGAAGTGTTATGTATTCCTCGTCTACACTTCAAATGAATGTAAATGCGACACTTCCTTGCTAGGAAATAGCGTTTGCAGATGTCTACGTATCGAAGCGATAGAGTTCAAATGCTTCTTAATACGAGATATTGCATCTCATATCTATGTTTCTTGGTAAGATATAATACTCATTGCGAAGTGTTACGCATTCCTCGTCTACGATTCAAATGGATGTAAATGCGAAACTTCCTTGCTAGGAAGTAGCGTTTGCAAATGTCCACGTATCGAAGCAATAGAGTTCAAATGCTTCTTAAAACGCGATATCGCATCTCATTTCTATGTTTCATGGTAAGATATAATATGATTGGGGAAGTGTTATGTATTACTCGTCTACACTTCAAATGAATGTAAATGCGACACTTCCTTGCAAGGAAATAGCGTTTGCAGATGTCTACGTATCGTAGCAATAGAGTTCTTATGATTCTTAAAACGCGATATCGTATCTCATTTCTATGTTTCATGGTAAGATATAATATGATTCGCGAAGTGTTATGTAGTCCTCGTCTACACTTCAAATGAATGTAAATGCGACAGTTCCTCGCTAGGATATAGCGTTTGGAGATGTCTACGTATCGTAGCAATAGATTTCCAATGCTTCTTAAAACGCGATATCGCATCTCATTTCTACGTTTCATGGTAAGATATAATATGATTGGAGAAGTGTTATGTATTTCTCGTCTACACTTCAAATGAATGTGAATGCGACACTTCCTCGCTAGGATATAGCGTTTGCAGATGTCTACGTATCGTAGCAATAGATTTCCAATGCTTCCTAAAACGCGATATCGCATCTCATTTCTACGTTTCATGGTAAGATATAATATGATTGGAGAAGTGTTATGTATTCCTCGTCTACACTTCAAATGAATGTAAATGCGACACTTCCTTGCAAGGAAATAGCGTTTGCAAATATCTACCTATCTTAGCAAAAGTGTTCCAATACTTCTTAAAACGCGATATCGCATCTCATTTCTATGTTTCATGGTAAGATATAATATGATTTGCGAAGTGTTATGTATTCCTCGTCTACACTTCAAATGAATGTAAATGCGACACTTCCTTGCAAGGAAATAGCGTTTGCAGATGTCTACGTATCGAAGCAATAGTGTTCCAATGCTTCTTAAAACGCGATATCGCATCTCATTTCTATGTTTCATGGTAAGATATAATATGATTGGGGAAGTGTTATGTATTACTCGTCTACACTTCAAATGAATGTAAATGCGACACTTCCTTGCAAGGAAATAGCGTTTGCAGATATCTACGTATCGTAGCAATAGAGTTCTTATGATTCTTAAAACGCGATATCGCATCTCATTTCTATGATTCATGGTAAGATATAATATGATTCGCGAAGTGTTATGTAGTCCTCGTCTACACTTCAAATGAATGTAATTGCGACACTTCCTTGCAAGGAAATAGCGTTTGGAGATGTCTACGTATCGAAGCAATAGGGTTCACATGCTTCTTAAAACGCGATATCGCATCACATCTCTATGTTTCATGGTAAGATATAATATGATTTGCGAAGTGTTATGTATTCCTCGTCTACACTTCAGATGAATGTAAATGCGACACTTCTTTGCTAGGAAATAGCGTTTGCAAATGTCTACCTATAGTAGCAATAGTGTTCTAATGCTTCTTAAAACGCGATATCGCATCTCATTTCTACGTTTCATGGTAAGATATAATATAATTTGCGAAGTATCATGTATTCCTCGTCTACACTTCAAATGAATGTAAATGCGACACTTCCTTGCTAGTAAATAGCGATTGCAGATGTCTACGTATCGTAGCAATAGAGTTCATATGATTCTTAAAACGCGATATCGCATCACATTTCTATGTTTCATGGTAAGATATAATATGATATGCGAAGTGTCATGTATTCCTCGTCTACACTTCAAATGAATGTAAACGCGACACTTCCTTGCTAGGAAATAGCGTTTGCAGATGTCAACGTATCGTAGCAATAGAGATCTTATGCTTCTTAAAACGCGATATCGCATCTCATTTCTATGTTTCATGGTAAGATTAGATATGATTTACGAAGTGTTATGTAGTCCACGTCTACACTTCAAATGAATGTGAATGCGACACTTCCTTGCTAGGAAATAGCGTTTGCAGATGTCTACGTATTGTAGGGATGGAGTTTTAGTGCTTCTTAAAACGTGATATCGCATCTCATTTCTATGTTTCATGATAAGATGTTATATTCATTGCGAAGTGTTATGCAGTCCACGTCTACACTTCAAATGAATGTGAATGCGACACTTCCTTGCTAGGAAATAGCGTTTGCAAATGTCCACGTATCGAAGCAATAGAGTTCAAATGCTTCTTAAAACGCGATATCGCATCTCATTTCTATGTTTCATGGTAAGATATAATATGATTGGGGAAGTGTTATGTATTACTCGTCTACACTTCAAATGAATGTAAATGCGACACTTCCTTGCAAGGAAATAGCGTTTGCAGATGTCTACGTATCGTAGCAATAGAGTTCTTAAGATTCTTAAAACGCAATATCGTATCTCATTTCTATGTTTCATGGTAAGATATAATATGATTCGCGAAGTGTTATGTAGTCCTCGTCTACACTTCAAATGAATGTTAATGCGACAGTTCCTCGCTAGGATATAGCGTTTGGAGATGTCTACGTATCGTAGCAATAGATTTCCAATGCTTCTTAAAACGCGATATCGCATCTCATTTCTACGTTTCATGGTAAGATATAATATGATTGGAGAAGTGTTATGCATTCCTCGTCTACACTTCAAATGAATGTAAATGCGACACTTCCTTGCAAGGAAATAGCGTTTGCAGATGTCTACGTATCGTAGCAATAGAGTACTTATGATTCTTAAAACGCGATATCGCATCTCATTTCTATGATTCATGGTAAGATATAATATGATTCGCGAAGTGTTATGTAGTCCTCGTCTACACTTCAAATGAATGTAAATGCGACACTTCCTTGCAAGGAAATAGCGTTTGGAGATGTCTACGTATCGAAGCAATAGGGTTCAAATGCTTCTTAAAACGCGATATCGCATCTCATTTCTATGTTTCATGGTAAGATATAATATGATATGCGAAGTGTCATGTATTCCTCGTCTACACTTCAAATGAATGTAATTGCGACACTTCCTTGCTAGGAAATAGCGTTTGCAGATGTCAACGTATCGTAGCAATAGAGATCTTATGCTTCTTAAAACGCGATATCGCATCTCATTTCTATGTTTCATGGTAAGATTAGATATGATTTACGAAGTGTTATGTAGTCGACGTCTACACTTCAAATGAATGTGAATGCGACACTTCCTTGCTAGGAAATAGCGTTTGCAGATGTCTACGTATTGTAGGGATGTAGTTTTAGTGCTTCTTAAAACGTGATATCGCATCTCATTTCTATGTTTCATGGTAAGATATGATATGATTTACGAAGTGTTATGTAGTACACGTCTACACTTCAAAAGAATGTGAATGCGACACTTCCTTGCTAAGAAATAGCGTTTGCAGATGTCTACGTATCGTAGGGATGTAGTTTTAGTGCTTCTTAGAACGTGATATCGCATCTCATTTCTATGTTTCATGATAAGATGCTATACTCATTGCGAAGTGTTATGTTGTCCACGTCTACACTTCAAATGAATGTGAATGCGACACTTCCTTGCTAGGAAATAGCGTTTGCAGATGTCTACGTATCGTAGGGATGGAGTTCTAGTGCTTCTTAAAACGTGATATCGCATCTCATTTCTATGTTTCATGATAAGATGTAATATTCATTGCGAAGTGTTATGTAGTCCTCGTCTACACTTCAAATGAATGTAAATGCAATACTTCCTTGCAAGGAAATAGCGTTTGCAGATGTCTACGTATCGTGGCAATAGTGTTCTAATGCTTCTTAAAACGAGATATCGCATCTCATTTCTACGTTTCATGGTAAGATATAATATGATTTGCGCAGTGTTATGTATTCCTCGTCTACACTTCAAATGAATGTAAATGCGACACTTCCTTGCAAGGAAATGGCGTTTGCAGATGTCTAGGTATCGTAGCAATAGATTTCTAATGCTTCCTAAAACGCGATATCGCATCTCATTTCTATGTTTCATGGTAATATATAATATGATTTGCGAAGTGTCATATATTCCTCGTCTACACTTCAAATGAATGTAAATGCGACACTTCCATGCTAGGAAATAGCGTCTGCAGATGTCTAGGTATCGTAGCAATAGAGTTCAAATGCTTCTTAAAACGAGATATTGCATCTCATATCTATGTTTCGTGGTAAGATATAATATGATTTGCGAAGTGTCATGTATTCGTCGTCTACACTTCAAATGAATGTAAATGCGACACTTCCTTGCTAGGAAATAGCGTCTGCAGATGTCTAGGTATCGTAGCAATAGAGTTCAAATGCTTCTTAAAACGAGATATTGCATCTCATATCTATGTTTCATGATAAGATTTAATATTCATTGCGAAGTGTTATGCATTCCTCGTCTACGATTCAAATGAATGTAAATGCGACACTTCCTTGCTAGGAAATAGTATCTGCAGATGTCTAGGTATCGTAGCGATAGAGTTCTAACGCTTCTTAAAACTCGATATCGCATCTCATTTCTATGTTGCATGGTAGGATATAATATTCATTGTAAAGTGATATGTATACCTCGTATTCTCTTCAGAAGAATGTAAATGCGATACTTCCTTGCATGGAAATAGCGTTTGCAGATGTCTACGAATCGAAGCAATAGAGTTCAAATGCTTCTTAAAACGAGATATTGCACCTCATATCCATGTTTCATGATAAGATTTAATATTCATTGCGAAGTGTTATGCATTCCTGGTCTACGATTCAAATGAATGTAAATGCGACACTTCCTTGCTAGGAAATAGTATCTGTAGATGTCTAGGTATCGTAGCAATAGAGTTCGAATGCTTCTTAAAACGAGATATTGCATCTCATATCTATGTTTCATGATAAGATACAATATACACTGCGAAGTGTTATGCATTCCTCGTCTACGATTCAAATGAATGTAAATGCGACACTTCCTTGCTAGGAAATAGCGTTTGCAGATGTCAACGTATCGTAGCAATAGAGATCTTATGCTTCTTAAAACGCGATATCGCATCTCATTTCTATGTTTCATGGTAAGATTAGATATGATTTACGAAGTGTTATGTAGTCGACGTCTACACTTCAAATGAATGTGAATGCGACACTTCCTTGCTAGGAAATAGCGTTTGCAGATGTCTACGTATTGTAGGGATGTAGTTTTAGTGCTTCTTAAAACGTGATATCGCATCTCATTTCTATGTTTCATGGTAAGATATGATATGATTTACGAAGTGTTATGTAGTACACGTCTACACTTCAAAAGAATGTGAATGCGACACTTCCTTGCTAAGAAATAGCGTTTGCAGATGTCTACGTATCGTAGGGATGTAGTTTTAGTGCTTCTTAGAACGTGATATCGCATCTCATTTCTATGTTTCATGATAAGATGCTATACTCATTGCGAAGTGTTATGTTGTCCACGTCTACACTTCAAATGAATGTGAATGCGACACTTCCTTGCTAGGAAATAGCGTTTGCAGATGTCTACGTATCGTAGGGATGGAGTTCTAGTGCTTCTTAAAACGTGATATCGCATCTCATTTCTATGTTTCATGATAAGATGTAATATTCATTGCGAAGTGTTATGTAGTCCTCGTCTACACTTCAAATGAATGTAAATGCAATACTTCCTTGCAAGGAAATAGCGTTTGCAGATGTCTACGTATCGTGGCAATAGTGTTCTAATGCTTCTTAAAACGAGATATCGCATCTCATTTCTACGTTTCATGGTAAGATATAATATGATTTGCGCAGTGTTATGTATTCCTCGTCTACACTTCAAATGAATGTAAATGCGACACTTCCTTGCAAGGAAATGGCGTTTGCAGATGTCTAGGTATCGTAGCAATAGATTTCTAATGCTTCCTAAAACGCGATATCGCATCTCATTTCTATGTTTCATGGTAATATATAATATGATTTGCGAAGTGTCATATATTCCTCGTCTACACTTCAAATGAATGTAAATGCGACACTTCCATGCTAGGAAATAGCGTCTGCAGATGTCTAGGTATCGTAGCAATAGAGTTCAAATGCTTCTTAAAACGAGATATTGCATCTCATATCTATGTTTCGTGGTAAGATATAATATGATTTGCGAAGTGTCATGTATTCGTCGTCTACACTTCAAATGAATGTAAATGCGACACTTCCTTGCTAGGAAATAGCGTCTGCAGATGTCTAGGTATCGTAGCAATAGAGTTCAAATGCTTCTTAAAACGAGATATTGCATCTCATATCTATGTTTCATGATAAGATTTAATATTCATTGCGAAGTGTTATGCATTCCTCGTCTACGATTCAAATGAATGTAAATGCGACACTTCCTTGCTAGGAAATAGTATCTGCAGATGTCTAGGTATCGTAGCGATAGAGTTCTAACGCTTCTTAAAACTCGATATCGCATCTCATTTCTATGTTGCATGGTAGGATATAATATTCATTGTAAAGTGATATGTATACCTCGTATTCTCTTCAGAAGAATGTAAATGCGATACTTCCTTGCATGGAAATAGCGTTTGCAGATGTCTACGAATCGAAGCAATAGAGTTCAAATGCTTCTTAAAACGAGATATTGCACCTCATATCCATGTTTCATGATAAGATTTAATATTCATTGCGAAGTGTTATGCATTCCTGGTCTACGATTCAAATGAATGTAAATGCGACACTTCCTTGCTAGGAAATAGTATCTGTAGATGTCTAGGTATCGTAGCAATAGAGTTCGAATGCTTCTTAAAACGAGATATTGCATCTCATATCTATGTTTCATGATAAGATACAATATACACTGCGAAGTGTTATGCATTCCTCGTCTACGATTCAAATGAATGTAAATGCGACACTTCCTTGCAAGGAAATAGCGTTTGCAGATGTCTAGGTATCGTAGCAATAGTGTTCTAATGCTTCTTAAAACGCGATATCGCATCTCATTTCTATGTTTCATGGTAAGATATAATATGATTTGCGAAGTGTCATATATTCCTCGTCTACACTTCAAATGAATGTAAATGCGACACTTCCATGCTAGGAAATAGCGTCTGCAGATGTCTAGGTATCGTAGCAGTAGAGCTCAAATGCTTCTTAAAACGAGATATTGCATTTCATTTCTATGTTTCATGGTAAGATATAATATGATTTGCGAAGTGTCATGTATTCCTCGTCTGCACTTCAAATGAATGTAAATGCGACACTTCCTTGCTAGGAAATAGCGTCTGCAGATGTCTAGGTATCGTAGCAATAGAATTCAAATGCTTCTTAAAACGAGATATTGCATCTCATATCTATGTTTCATGATAAGATACAATATACATTGCGAAGTGTTATGCATTCCTCGTCTACGATTCAAATGAATGTAAATGCGACACTTCCTTGCAAGGAAATAGCGTTTGCAGACGTCTAGGCATCGTAGCAATAGAGTTCTAATGCTTCTTAAAACGCGATATCGCATCTCAGTTCTATGTTTCATGGTAAGATATAATATGATTTGCGAAGTCTTATGTATTCCTCGTCTACACTTCAAATGAATGTAAATGCGACACTTCCTTGCAAAGAAATAGCGTTTGCAAATGTCTACGTATCGAAGCAATAGAGTTCAAATGCTTCTTAAAACGAGATATTGAATCTCATATTTATGTTTCATGATAAGATATAATATTCATTGCGAAGTGTTATGCATTCCTCGTCTATGATTCAAATGAAAGTAAATGCGACACTTCCTTGCAAGGAAATAGCGATTGCAGATGTCTACGTATCGTAGCAATAGAGTTCATATGATTCTTAAAACGCGATATCGCATCTCATTTCTATGTTTCATGGTAAGATATAACATGATTTGCGAAGTGTTGTGTATTCCTCGTCTACACTTCAAATGAATGAAAATGCGACACTTCCTAGCAAGGAAATAGCGTTTGCAGATGTCTACGTATCGTAGCAATAGAGTTCTAATGCTTCTTAAAACGCGATATCGAATCTCATTTCTATGTTTCATGGTAAGATATAACATGATTTGCGAAGTGTTATGTATTCCTCGTCTACACTTCAAATGAATGTAAATGCGACACTTCCTTGCAAGGAAATAGCGTTTGCAGATGTCTAGGTATCGTAGCAATAGAGTTCATATGATTCTTAAAACGAGATATTGCATCTCATATCCATGTTTCATGATAAGATACAATATACATTGCGAAGTGTTATGCATTCCTCGTCTACGATTCAAATGAATGTAAATGCGACACTTCCTTGCAAGGAAATAGCGTTTGCAGATGTCTAGGTATCGTAGCAATAGAGTTCAAATGCTTCTTAAAACGAGATATTGCATCTCATATCTATGTTTCATGATAAGATTTAATATTCATTGCGAAGTGTTATGCATTCCTCGTATACGATTCAAATGAATGTAAATGCGGCACTTCCTTGAGAGGAAATAGCGTCTGCAGATGTCTAGGTATCGTAGCGATAGAGTTCTAATGCTTCTCAAAACACAATATCGCATCTCATTTCTATGTTTCATGGTAAGATATAATATGATTCGCGAAGTGTGATGTATTCCTCGTCTACACTTCAAATGAATGTAAATGCGACACTTCCATGCAAGGAAATAGCGTTTGCATATGTCTACCTATCGTAGCAGTAGAGTTCTAATGCTTCTTAAAACGCGATATCGCATCTCATTTCTATGTTTCATGGTAAGATATAATATGACTTGCGAAGTGTTATGTATTCCTCATCGGCACTTCAAATGAATGTGAATGCGACACTTCCTCGCTAGGAAATAGCGTTTGCAGGTGTCTACGTATCGTAGCCATAGAGTTCTTATGATTCTTAAAACGAGATATTGCATCTCATATCTATGTTTCATGATAAGATATATTATTCATTGCGAAGTGTTATGCATTCCTCGTCTATGATTCAAATGAACGTAAATGCGACACGTCCTTGCAAGGAAATAGCGTTTGCAGATGTCTAGGTATCGTAGCAATAGTGTTCTAATGCTTCTTAAAACGCGATATCGCATCTCATTTCTATGTTTCATGGTACGATATAATATGATTTGCGAAGTGTCATATATTCCTCGTCTACACTTCAAATGAATGTAAATGCGACACTTCCATGCTAGGAAATAGCGTCTGCAGATGTCTAGGTATCGTAGCAGTAGAGCTCAAATGCTTCTTAAAACGAGATATTGCATTTCATCTCTATGTTTCATGGTAAGATATAATATGATTTGCGAAGTGTCATGTATTCCTCGTCTGCACTTCAAATGAATGTAAATGCGACACTTCCTTGCTAGGAAATAGCGTCTGCAGATGTCTAGGTATCGTAGCAATAGAATTCAAATGCTTCTTAAAACGAGATATTGCATCTCATATCTATGTTTCATGATAAGATACAATATACATTGCGAAGTGTTATGCATTCCTCGTCTACGATTCAAATGAATGTAAATGCGACACTTCCTTGCAAGGAAATAGCGTTTGCAGACGTCTAGGCATCGTAGCAATAGAGTTCTAATGCTTCTTAAAACGCGATATCGCATCTCATTTCTATGTTTCATGGTAAGATATAACATGATTTGCGAAGTGTTGTGTATTCCTCGTCTACACTTCAAATGAATGAAAATGCGACACTTCCTAGCAAGGAAATAGCGTTTGCAGATGTCTACGTATCGTAGCAATAGAGTTCTAATGCTTCTTAAAACGCGATATCGAATCTCATTTCTATGTTTCATGGTAAGATATAATACTATTTGCGAAGTGATATGTATTCCTCGTCTAC